>NC_045548.1:32076200-32376200 GCF_009769535.1 Thamnophis elegans | reverse complement strand
GCTTCCCATCTTAACAGCAGAGTGGGAGAAATTGCAGAATAATATTTTAATTTTAAATAATTAGATTTATAGTAGCTTCAGGTAGGAAACTGATGGATTGATGTGTTTTGTACTCACCTATTAGTCAGCCAGAAAGAATAATGATTAGCAATGGTTTCCCCAGCATTTTTAGGCCAACACAAATAAAAACAATTGCAGGTTGGTTTTAAACTGATTTGGAATGGTTTGGAAATAAAAGAAGGAAGAGCAGTGGTATTCCAAGGGTGTGGCAGTGAAGGCAGACTGGTATGGATGCAGACAATAAGGGGTGAATTGTCTGAGACAATTATCCAGAGAAGTGTCTCTCAACCTCAGCAACTTTAACATGTGTGGATTTTAATTACCAGAGTTGTTGCCTGCAGAATTCTGGAAACTGAAGTCCACCCATCTTAAAGTTGCTGAGGTTGAGAAGCACAGATCCTGAAGATCAACAAGAGATGTACAGTTGGATTAGCACAGTGGTGGGATTCAAAATATTTTACTACCGGTTCTGTGGGTGTGGCTTGGTGGGAGTGACAGGGAAAGGATACTGTAAAATCTCCATTCCCTTCACACTCCAAGGGAAGGTTACTGCAAAATCCCCATTTCCTCCCGATCAGCTAGGATTCTGGAGGCAGAGAATAGATGGGGGTGGGCCAGTCAGAGATGGTATTTACCACTTCTCCGAATTACTCAAATTTCCCCTACCAGGTCTCCAGAACAGGTCAGAACCTGCTGAATACCGCCTCTGGATCAGCTGCTGGTTGAGAATGATTAGGTGGAGCAACAGATAGGGAGCAGGACAGGCTTTGATGGTTGGGCAGCCTGAGCTGCTGCTCAGCCCTCTGATCTCTTCAGGGTGGCAAATATGCTAAACATGCCACTGCAAAGGAATAGAAAATCTAGATCAGTGTAAAGCCCTCAATCAAACTGTTCAGACAGAGCACATTTCACTAGTTTTAAGATGTTAAGATGCATCATTGGCTACCCATATCATTTGCTTGCCAAGGAATACCATTAATATAATGGATGTTTCAATTCCATCAAAGATAAACCTATACACTGATTTTAAAAAGAACCATATCATAATCAGAAACGTTTTCAGTTTGTTTACCCTCACAGTCTGTTGATGACTTTGAAAAGTCTAAGGATTAAAAACAAAACAGTGCCAGTAAATATGCCAATCTTCATATTTTAATAATCTGAAAATGGATTCTCATTATATGAGTTTAATTAATGCATGCCGACTGCTATCTTTTAAAAAAAGATAACTGGAGCAATTTTATTTTGCATTATTTTTGAAGCTGTACTTTGGGGGGGGGGGGAAGGATTCAATCCTGGTATGAAAAAGTGTTAAGATGGGCTCTTTCAACCTCAGACTCAGAAAAATAATTTACATAATTTAAAAATATATATTTAGGTTTTCCTGCAAAAGTTATACTTGTAGAAATTCTCATGTTTACAAAAATGCCCACACAAAAAAATCACCTTAGGTTGTTAAAACACATTTTGTGTCTTCCATTTTCTCCTGAAAATATTTTTTGAGATCAAAGCTATCCATCCCCCCTCCCGCCCACCCTGAGGTGGTATTCATTAGGTTCTGACCAGTTCTGGAGAACCGGTAGCTGAAATTTTGAGTAATTCAAAGAACTGGTAAATACCACCTCTGACTGGCCCCACCCCCATCTATTCTCTGCCTCCCCAATCCCAACTGATCGTGAGGAAATGGGGATTTTGCAGTAACCTTCCCCTGGAGTAGGGTGGGAATGGGGATTTTACAGTATCCTTCCCCTGCCATGCCCACCTAGCCACACCCACCGAGCCATGGCATACCCACCAAGCCATGCCCACAGAACCAGTAATAAAAAATTTGAATCCACCACTGCCCTCACCCCCAAATGTAAGAAATGTGAATGAAGGAAGTTACTCACGTGACCATAGCCCCTACATGTTTAAAATCAGATCACATTACGTTCAAGTCAATCACTAAATTTCATTTGTCTTGTTTGCCTAGCAGATGTCTAGCAGATGAAGGTGTTACCACTGATACCACTAACAGTTATTTTATGTTGATTCTGATTAGTGGATTGTTATAGTCATTGAGGTGGAAGAATGCATCAACTTGCAGTAATTTCTGGATTGGATTCTAGAATTAAATATTGAATAACAGATGATGAAATTTCAGGGCGATCCTGTTTGATTATATGTCTAAGTGATCTTCACTGGAACTCTTCTCAGTGTTACAGTCCCACATTTATGACTGCATTGTTGGACTACAGTTTCCTTGAATTTTTCCCAGCCATATGATTCTCTTTATAACAAATTCAAAGGCTGCTTTTCATCATCAAAAGCCTAACTTTGATTCTTCCTCTCTCACCCTTTTGTCATTTAGTTAACCCTTTCTTGAAAATTGAGAAGACCAAAATCTTTTTATTTCTGTTGCTCACATTGTTTCTAAAAGCTAAAAACCTAGTTGATTACATCCTAGAATGAAAAAAAGGAAATATTTCTTTTAAATTTTTATGAGGTGGCTGCTTTGCAAACTTAGAAAGTACAAATGACAAAAAAACCAAATGACAGTCTTCAAAATCAAATCAATTATGCACACATTTACAATAATTCCAGTCTATAGGCTGTTTAGCCACCTTTCATGTGCTTCTAGCCTTAATGCATAATTTAGACATATAGACATTCCAGAACTTTACTCTGAGAATGTTTTTCCTATATGTTGTTCCCTAATATAAAAGGTCTTACTGCTGATATTCTCATATCAAAACACGATGCCTTGTAAGGAGATTACAAGGCACTATGAGAATTCACAAATTCTTCAATTTGGTCAGAGTCAGCTTGGTATCAGGGTACAAACCAGGAGTTTGTCAGTTCTAGTCTGTGTGTGTGTGTGTGTTTGAAAGCCAGCTAGGGTCTATCTGGGCCTATCACGTTCTCCCATCCAACAAAGAAGGCAAAGAAAAAAATCACTTCTGAAAAAAACAATCTTCCCAAGAAAACTGCAGTCCAGCAGTCATTACAAATTAAAAACTGGTGCATGCACGCATGGACACATACACACACAAATTAGGTATCATGTTAAGCTATCCTGTCTATGATGAGTTTACAATCTCAATATATTGTAGCTTGCATTTTCCTATCATGCCTTATATAGCCACATTATTTTTATCAAAGGAAAGTATGACTCCAAACATTTCAACATTTTCATTTTATAACCCTTACCCCTATGATATAATCAGTTTTGTCACCAGGGCAAAACAGTAGTAACTATACAAGCATAATGGGATAAAAGAGAAAAGGTTGTTTGCTCTTTAAATAGGGAGGAATGCTACATGGGTGTGAATTGCTTTGTAGATTCCTTTTTTCCCTCCAGAGAAAACAAAGAAACACAGAGAAGTGTAATTTTATTTCTTGGATTTAATAGGGTGTCTTCGTATAATTTAATATAAACAATTTCCTTATTTAATAAGAAAGCAAAATATAAATAAATAAACATAAAAGTTCATGTCAATGGAAATTTAAAGGTAAACTACCCCCCCTCCCAAATTAAAGCCACATCCTATGTAAATTATCAAAGAGAGACTTGTGGAATATATTAATAAATATACAGTTTTGTTTTGTTGCTGATATTTTAATTTATATTAGTGCTGCTGAACTGCAGCTTTCCATATACATGCATGCATGCATGCATGCATGCATGCATTCATACATACATACATACATACATACATACATTGTTCAACAGGAAAAAGTAATACACACCTTCATATACCCAACCAATCAAAAGGATGAGAAAGAAATGAAAGCATACTTGTACATACCACCAGGTTTGCAACAGAGTCTCTAGTTTTTTACAAATAATTGTTAGTAAACCCTACATTCCAGTCAAAGGAATGTAACACAAAAAACCCCTTTATTGTATTGTTAAAGAAAAGCGGCTTCAGAAGCTTGTGAGCTAGAATGCAGAAGTTAAGCTGTGATCAGTTTATTTCTACTGATTATTGCTCACTAAAAATATGTTGTTTTATGTAAGTATCTCTGAAGAAAACCAGACAAAGACGACAGTTTAAGCAATCCACGTTTCTACTGCCTCTTGATATGGAAGCACTTTCTATGTTTTCCAGTTAAATAAATGTTAGGGTTTAATTACATTCATTTCCAAGTATTTAGCTTTTAAATGTTTTGTCCAGTCCAACAGTCAAATAATCAAAATAATAAAATTGTCAGAATAAGAGAATATATGAATGTAATTATCAAGTTACTTTTTCCAAAGCAGTCACCCTCATAATTATTACAGCTATTTTGTGTAATTTCTACCTTGGCCGGTTATTAGCAAGGAAGCACAAGTCTCTTTATTGCTGTTTCCTACTAATGAATCCAGTCTCTTTTGCTATTCTATATTTGAAACTTTAGGCATCCAATGTCTATAATTTTATGAGTATTTCTCTTAAGTGATTTGATGAATTTACATTTTGGTGCCCACTTATAAATGTTTCTGAGGTGCATGGTTGGTTTTGGTATGTGACTTTTCACAAAGTAAACAGAAGCAGACATTTCTATATATGCCAAGTAATTTAGTTTACCTCTTATGGCAACCACAAAGCAAGAATAAACATTGGGTGCTTAGACATTCCCCTAGCCAATATTTACTTAATGTACTTACTTAACAATTTGCTTAATTGTTTCCAGTTCTTAGTCTATCATTCAAAAGCTATTACATCTATTTTGCCTTTTATTTAACATTACAGGAGATAGAAGGAGGACATTCATGGAGTTATGAAGCAAAGATCTTCAGTCTCTGACATTCCTGTAAAATTCCACTATTGCACAATACAAGCTTTTCCTAATTCTTTGTTGACTAACTTTTATTATCTTTATGGCAGGAGGAGAAAGGAAGAGAATCTTTTCTTTTTTTTCCAGAGCCACTTTAAGGAACTATCTTATAAAGATATTAAGATGATTTTCCAGTATCAGAAAGACACTCTGTGCTTGCTAGTGGTTGCATTTTGGATTTAATAAAACAGGCACTATCAGTCAGAGTTGCCTTTCCCTAAGCATAATATAATTATTGTCAGGATACTCAGAATTTCCTTGGTTTATCAATTATCCAGGGCCACAGGACTTTGTGGATCACTTGGCATTTAGGGGAATTCAGCCCAAAAGTAGGAGGGTGATCTGAAATTTTAGGTTTATTAAGTCACATCCACAGATGGGCAATTCTTGGCAGTGGCTACTGTTCAAAGCCTATTTCTCTCAGTGTTTTTCAGATTTGTGCAAATTAGCTCTTCTTATTTTACATTAGAATCCCTCCAGACATCATTTGGGTAACAATGACCAATAAGCATTGTAATGTCCTCTATGCTAATTGCTCTAAAACAATAGAAGAAACTACTTCCACCAACAAGCTAAGTAGATCAAGCAAGTGAAACAATTCACATTATCACAACATCCCAAACGATAAGGATTTTTTCACATATTACAAAAAAACCCACATGGATATAAAATCAATATTAATGCATGCTATACTCAATGCTGAAACATATGGTCTGCAGTTCCAGAAAGTCCTAAATTTAATTTCCAGTTAAAGAATTAATAAATGAGATGAAAAACCAGCCTGTACAAAAGCAACTTTCTGAATTCCTAAATCATAAATATATAATACCAGTTCTCCCACAGCATGTGAATTCACGTAGAGCATCATGTCTAAAGCTAAATGTAGAATGTAAATTCATTACATTAATTATCATTATAATTCAAATTCAAAATCATAAAATGCATTTTAATAAGATGCATGATAACTACAATATGCAAAAAGTTTTTTTTTTAACAATATAGGTATCTAAGAAAAGCTGCCATATGTCACCAAAGGTAGGTCAGACTAAAGGTTATTTATCCTGTCATTCTTATAAGGAAGTTTGGTATAGTGGGGAAAGAAAAATTGGTGGCCATATCTGTGTGATAAGAGAGAGAGAAAAGGGTGATAGATGGATGGATGAATAGATGAATGGCTGGAAGGATGAATGATAGGAGAAAGAGAAAGATTTCCCATGTGGGAAAGACCTGGCAGTGTCCTAAAATATCACATTATCTCACCCATGTTTCCTTGCAAATGATATTCAGGAATATTCATGGTACCTAGAAATAACATATAATTTTATCCACATAGTTGTTTAGTTCTGTTTTATGGCTGTCCAATTTAGTGGCTATGTGTGCATCTCATCGTTACAATTTCCTTATTTTAACTATATACTATATGAAGAACATGCAAATCAAATCCAGCAAACTTAGGAAAATAATTCCTTAAGCAGTAATTGACTTTTACTTCTTGTTCATTAAAACTTTTATTTTGTTCCCTATCCTTGTTGTTCTGATTATTTCAAATCTTACAATGTCTCTATTTCTTCACTGAGATTTCCATGATAAAAGTTGTTAATAAGGGTAAGCAAGATAAGCACTGACCCAAACTCTAAAATATCATCAAGTGGGATAAGCTAATTAACAGAGGATTATCACTGCACAGAATTTACAATGCTTAGAGTTTACAAATTAACTGAAGGGGAGCATAGGCAAATATCTGATCAATAAATTATTCCATGTTACGACACTAAAATTAAAAAGTCAAAGAAATGTGCCCACAGTCCAATGTGAATAAACTTTAGCTTTTGTGATATAACTCATTTTATAAAATGAAGGGATTTCAGGAAAACTATTGGTTTGCTTCACATTTTAATATCTACTTAATTTGTATTTCTAGTCCATTACACACACTATTGCTCCTGCTGTAATGCAGTTCTCTGATTAAAATTTAAAAAGGCCCATGTTGTTGAGAATAAAATACAAAATGTGTTATATTTTTAAGTGTTCTGAAAAATGAATTTGTTAAAGTTGCATATAAAATGTTTGCATTATGAGAAATGTAAATAAAAAAGTATGAATGTATACATCAACTTTTTAAAAATACAATGCAAATTGATCTAAAAGTGTGTAGAATAAAGTTAAGAGGAGGATATAAAAATATGATATAAAAACAACAGGGTTGATTTGTCTTTTTTCTATAGAGTCTAGATTGTTTAAACAACTGCATTTCTTTGTTCAAAGTTTTCTAAGCCATTTTAAAATATAAAATTCCTTGTTATTATTATTTATTAATCAATTTATATCTCACTTTTCTATTTACTCAAACATTTAAGAATGCTCACAAAAAATGTAAAGAAACAGGTCACAAAATACTAAAAATTAATGCAATTAAAATCAAACTAAAAGATTAATCATTAAAAGAATTAACAATTAAAAGTTCATTGAAAAAGATATGTTTTTCTCTTGTTCTATAATTAAAAAGTTCTTCCAGGACAAAGGACCACTTTTCCCAATATAAATCTTGGAAGTGTTTTCTTCAATTAGGCAGAAACATTCAAAGAAACATCATACTATTTCGAGGTTAATCCAAACTGGTCAGTTTTATCAGACAGGAAAAACGATGTTTGAATAAGATAAAAGTTGCCCTCCTCTCTCTACACATCCCATCCACCTCTTGGAGATCTATACATTGAAAAGAATCCCTGTAACCTATTCTAACAAAGGGAGATTAACCTATTGACCATTTTCTATGCAAAACAAAGAGAATTCTTTTTGGTGAGCCTCAGATTGTTCCAGCCACCTTCCCTGAATACCTTGGAGAAAATGCCCACAGTTTGGAAAAGCATCACAAGCTTGTTTTATGGAGATTCAATGGAGAGTAAATAAGTAAATGTTCCCTGCTGTACCTAATGTGGAATAATTTCAGATGGCTGTCCCAAATATTTTCAAAAAGCAACTGGACTTTTTTTTCTTCTTAAAGATTTTGGTATTTAGTATTTATTAATGCTTATAGGCCGGAGCATTACTCATTTTCCCTGAGGGGACTCAGGGCGGCTTACATAAAATAAGGGGGGGGGGTATACAGACAATAGACACAACAATACATAAAAGTAAAATAATAAGCAACATTCATTCATCATTCGGGTGGGGACAGTTATCTTTGTCCCCCGGCCTGACGAGCTAGCCAGGTCTTAAGGGCTGTGCGGAAGGTCTGGACGGTGGTGAGGGTACGAATCTCCACGGGGAGATCGTTCCAAAGGGTCGGAGCTACTACTGAAAAGGCTCTCCTCCGTGTAGTTGCCAGTCGGCACTGACTGGCAGATGGAACTCGGAGGAGGCCTAATCTATGTGATCTAATTGGTCGCAGGGAGGTAATTGGCAGGAGGCGGTCTCTCAAGTACGCAGACCCACTACCATGAAGGGCTTTATGAGTGATAAGTAGCACATTGAAGCGCACCCGGAGATCAGCAGGTAGCCAGCGCAGCTCGCGCAGGATAGGTGTTATGTGGGTGAACCGAGGTGCACCCACAATCACTCGCGCGGCTGCGTTCTGGACTAGCTGAAGTCGCCGGATGCTCTTCAAGGGCAGCCCCATGTAGAGCACGTTGCAGTATTCCAGCCTAGAGGTCACAAGGGCCCGAGTGACTGTTGTGAGGGCCTCCCGGCTCAGGTAGGGGCGCAACTGGCGCACCAGGCGAACCTGGGCAAATGCCCCCCTGGTCACAGCCGTCAAATGGTGGTCAAAAGTCAGCTGTGGGTCCAGGAGGACTCCCAAGTTGCAAACCCCCTCTGAGGGGTATAAAGTTTGACCCCCCAGCCTGAGCGATGGAACACTGATCGAATTATTGGGAGGAAAGCACAACAGCCACTCGGTCTTCTCCGGGTTGAGTACAAGCTTGTTAGCCCTCATCCAGTCCATAATGGCCTCAAGACCTTGGTTCATCACGTCCACCGCTTCATTGAGTTGGCACGGGGCGGACAGATACAATTGAGTATCGTCCGTGTATTGATGGTATCTTATCCCGTGCCTCCAAATGATCTCACCCAGCGGTTTCATGTAGATATTGAATAGTAGGGGGGATAAGACCGAACCCTGCGGCACCCCATATGTTAGGGGCCTAGGGGTCGATTTCTGCCCCCCCACTAACACCAACTGCGACCTGTCCGAGAGGTAGGAGGAGAACCACCGTAACACAGTGCCTCCCACCCCCACCTCCCACAGTCGTCGCAGAAGGATACCATGGTCCTTCTATCAAAAGCCGCCGAGAGGTCGAGGAGAACCAGGATGGAGGCATGGCCTCCATCTCTGGCTCTCCAAAGATCATCGGTCAATGCGACCAAAGCGGTTTCTGTGCTGTAACCGGGTCTGAAGCCTGACTGGAAGGGGTCGAGATAGCTTGCTTCCTCCAAGGACCGCTGAAGCTGGAAGGCCACCACCTTCTCAACAACCTTCCCAACAAATGGGAGGTTGGAGACTGGATGGTAGTTGTTAAGGACAGCTGGATCCAAAGATGGCTTCTTCAGGAGGGGTCTCACCACCACCGCTTTAAGTGCGGCGGGGAAGTGCCCCTCCCGAAGGGAGGCGGTAACAACCGCCTGGATCCAGCCTCGTGTCACCTCACTGCTGTTAGCAACCAGCCATGAGGGACACGGGTCCAGTACACAGGTGGAGGCACTCACAGCTCTCATGGCCTTGTCCACATCCCCAGGGGCAACATCCTGAAACTCAACCCAGAGGTGGTCTACCAATTCATCCTCTTGTGCCTCGGCTGGAACTGCAGGGATGGAGTCCAAATCTGACCGAAACCGAGCAATTTTGTCCGCTAAGAATTGGGCATAATCCTCAGCTCTACCCTGCAAGGGTTCCCCCGTATCCCTCCTATTTAGGAGGAAACGGGTTATCCTAAACAGGGCGGCTGGGCGGGACTCAGCGGACGCAACCAAGGTGGCAATGTGAGATCTTTTTGCTGCCCTAAGTGCCCTGATGTACTCCTTGGTGCTGGTTGTTAGGATTGCTCGGTTCGACTCGGATTTATCGGACCTCCATAGGTGCTCTAGGCGTCTCCTCCGGCGCTTCATCTCCCGGAGCTCCTCGGTGAACCAAGGAGGCCTCCGGGATCCGCCGCCTCGGAGGGGCCGTAGTGGCGCAATCCGGTCAAGGGTCTCCGATGCTGCCGAGTGCCAGGCAGCAACCAGAGTCTCCACCGGACTGTGGGCGAGAGTATCAGGAATAACCCCAAGCTCCGTCTGGAACCTCAGAGGCTCCATAAGTCGCCTGGGGCGGAACCACCTGGTCGGTTCCTCCTCCCTACAGTGGGGGTTTGGTCTCCGGAAGTCGAGCCTCAGTAGGCAGTGGTCTGACCACGACAGGGGTATGATCTCATTACCCCTCAGACCAAGATCACAAGTCCACTGCTCCGAGAGAAATACGAGGTCGAGCATGTGACCTGCTGAGTGGGTTGGGCCCCGAATTACCTGGGTCAAGCCCATGGCCGTCATGGAAGCCATGAACTCCTGCGCCCCATCAGAGTGTTCACCGAGCGAAGGCAAATTGAAGTCCCCCAAGACCATAAGTCTAGGGAACTCAATTGCCAGCTCGGCTACCGACTCGAGGAGCGAGGGGAGGGCTGCTGCAACGCTGTTGGGAGGCAGGTACGTTAACAGCAGACCCACTTGACCCTTGAGGTCCAACTTTATCAGCAGAGACTCACACCCGACAAGCTCCAGAGCAGGGATCCTACGAGGTGCTAATGACTCCCGGATAACGATAGCCACACCTCCACCCCTTCTCTGAGCTCTCGGCTGATGGAGCACCTGAAATCCTTCTGGGCACATCTCAACGAGGGGGACTCCTCCCTCCGGGCCCAGCCAGGTTTCAGTAATACATGCCAGGTCTGCCCTCTCGTCTAAAATTAAGTCCTGGATGAGAGGAGCCTTGTGAACCACAGACCTGGCATTTAGCGACAGCAGCCTGAGACCAGGGTCCTGGTTACTCGCGCCATCTGGCCTCGGAGTGGAACTCATAGGGCCGGAAGGAGGGATCTCTGTAACGTAGCGAACCCTCCTTCCCCGGTAATGGCCAGCCCTAAAGTCCCTGCCATATCTGCCCCTCCCTGTTACGACCGTAATGCTCCGGCCCTCTTCCGTGTCTCTGGTCCCCCCAGCCACCCCAGTGCCCCCCGCATTCCGCGGCAGGTCTTCCAAATCAGACATACTCATTCACTCACCCAGGCAGTCCCCACGTAGAGATTAAAACACAGAAAAAATACAACAATATTGGGCAGTAAAAGTGGGATCATTCACTCAATCACACACATATCTCATGTATATCCCATACAAAGGAAGGAAAAAGGAGAGAAAAGAAAAAAGAAGGAAAAGAGAGAAATTACGCAGTCGTTAAAAATGAAGTTCAGGTAGCTGTGTACCAGCCGTGGGATACGGGGGTGTAGCAGTGGAAGTCCAAAGTCCAAGGGTCCAATGTGCCCTCTTATAGGTTTTCCATCTGATGGTAGGATGGTAATGGTAGTCCGAAACGGTCCTCAAAGGTTCCCACAGGCCGGGCCACTGGGTGGGCGTAGAGAGAAGGTATTGCAATTTCCAAAAGGTCACAAGGGATGCCGCCATTGTACATATGCCACCCGCAGCAGCGAGCAGAGAGGAGGGGTGCACCAAAAGCAAGGAGGGAAGAGGCTGGAGAATTAAGGTGGCCGAGGACCAGCCACTAAACTCAGTCAAATAGGTGTAAACAGTTCAACCACTCCCTCTTTAATGGGGTGCTGGTCTAATAAGCCCACATCTTGATCTAAGTCTCTCACAATGGGGAAGAGCGCTGGCCATCCACTAGCACCACCTCCCACTCACCCGCACCAATTCAAGCTGCAGTTTTCTGAAGCAGCTGCCACCGTCGTCCCAGCTTATAGCACGCTGAGAGGCTGTGGTCTGTGTGAGGGGGGGCGCCCGACAACGCCGGCAGACTCTGAAACCGTCGCCCGTGTGTGGAGGGGGGGGAGGCGTCCAACGGTGTCCGGCAACCAAGCTGCCGTTCGTGCAGGAAGGGGGGAGGGCGTTCGACACCACCGAAGGCCACATGTGACTGTCCAGTTCTTCCTAGCTCAATTCCACGCTCAACTACGAGCTCCTCCCGGTAGCAGCGTCTTCAGTCGCACAGAAAGGCCACGCCGATATCGGCAGCTTCTCCCAGTCACATCTAAAGTGCCGGCAGCCTCCGCCTCCGCCCAGTCCCAAAGCCTTTTTTGGTCTTTTTCGGTCTTTTTCAAACACCCCACGTCGCCCGCGTCTTCCGAGCCTAACAGCTCTGGGGAGGCAAGTCACCTCAGTCCACTGCTGGCTCGGATATCCTGGGGAGTTCTTACTTCTTTCGCGCCTGGAACCACCTTCCTGAAGATGTTTCACTTCTCATTCAAGAAGCATCCTCAGCTTCCAGTTGCCTTTTGAAAAATCACCTTTAGGACAACTATGAGCTGGATGACTGAGAATCTCCATAAATACTTCAAATGGCTCTTTCAGAGAGCCTTAGTTGTGTAATTCACCATGGGCCTATCTACATCTGCTCTTCCAGTCTTCTAACTCTCAATTTCATTGCATTAATTTCTCAACTAAGAGATGACAAGTTCCAATAGAAGAA
This sequence comes from Thamnophis elegans, assembly GCF_009769535.1. NCBI lineage: Eukaryota > Metazoa > Chordata > Lepidosauria > Squamata > Natricidae > Thamnophis > Thamnophis elegans. The sequence continues at coordinate 32,363,671 of NC_045548.1, read as the reverse complement.
AGAGCATGCTTGGTAGTAATAATGTCAAATTCCTGGGCCATCTGCAGTGCTACAGGTCAGCCAAGACTTCAACAGAATTGATGACAGATAAGGAGATTCCCAACTATCTTCAAAAAAACCCCAACATTTGGATCCATAAGGTTGGGAATCTAGGTCAGTTAATTTTACTAGATTTTCTAATCTTGAAGATATTTATAGCACATGCCATTTAAGATATCAATTGAGCAGCTCCATGATTGTCAGGGCCAACATGATCCTGAGCTACTCAGCATGGACACTGAAATTGTCCAGGTCAATAAAATCTTAGATAGCCACATACAAATATTACCCTCTTACGATGAAATTCAAGATAAATCTGCAGCACAGATAAAATAATGTAAAGCAGAACACTATTTTTACAGTGTTAGAAACCTAGCACCACCAGTCTACACAGTAGTAAAAACTCAACATTGACAGATTGTCAAGTGACACTTCTGATCATACAGACTACAGACATACTATCTTCCAACTCTAGCCTGCTACATCACAAAATATGTTGGTGGGCAATGCTGGGAGAAATTACTGGTAGCTCCCTATTCTTTCCTTAGCCATGTCTCTGTAATATGTGTGGTTACCACTTAAATTCAGGATTAAATTAGGATAAGAGATATTTTACCAGCATCTGATTTGCCATTAAAAAACAGGAACCCTCTTTTGCTGTCATCTAGACTTCTTTGATTTGATTGCAGTCTGAAAGAAAGGGAGGCCAGTGACTTTCCCTGGAAGAGTGAAACTATATAACTCTCCTTGTCAGTGATCGTTTTAATCCTTGCTCCTATATCCTACTCTTTCACAAACCAGGTAATACAGGAGTGTCAAACTCATGTCATATCTGGACTTTTTCCCCCTTTGCTAAACCAGGTGTGGGTGTGGCCAGCACGTGACACATCCAGCCCATAGGCCGGGGATTTGACAGCCCTGAGGTAATTTGTACCAATCCAAGTAATGTACTTCTTAGCACAAATGGGAAATACCGTTATCTTCTGGCAACTGTTTTGGGGCCAAATGTAGTTTTTTTTTTCTCTCATGAACTAGAAATTGTATAGTATCAGCTATCATATTTTTGGTCATTTCCAACAATTTAATCAGGGCCATGTGATTACACTGTAAATCAAACATGGTTAGCTTTTCTGTGTTTCAAATTCTACACCAAATGACTGAGGGGTTTAGAATAGCACAGACATGTCAATAGTAGGCTCTGTTTGTTGAAAAAGCTGCAGATTTCAATAGTATGCTTCTCATGACACTAGAGAGACTCTTCTGTGAGAAAAGGTTCATGAAACTCCCAAACAAGTCCATTAGACTTAGAAGCCAAATTAATTTACTGATGAAATCAATACTTTCTTCTAGGCTTGGACTGCCAGTAATTTCAGGCATGCCTGCAAACTTACTAGCAATTTAAGACTGTAGTCCATGACTTAAAGGGATAAGCAATTGGGCTTTCTTCTGACTAAGCATGTGTTAGATGGTGCTGTTGTACGCTTTGTTTTGAAATAATGCTTATATAGTCATTTTGATTTTTTTATACATAGATAGAGGGTACCGTATATCTCTCCACCATTAGTCCTCCAGGATTGGGTGGCCTATAAATCTACTAAATAAATAATAGATAGATAGATAGATAGATAGATAGATAGATAGATAGATAGATGGATGGATGGATGGATGGATGGATGGATGGATGGATGGATGGATGGATGGATGGATGATTGATAGATAGATAGATAGATAGATAGATAAATTACTATGAAAACTCAATTAAAAATTGAGGAAGGTCTTCTTTGAAGGATGGTAATGGGAAATGAATTGCTTAATTGTAAGGACTTGTAGATATCCAGAAGGTAAATGACAGACGCAAAACTCCTGTTGCCAGCAGGAGAGAAAGGTCTGACAGAAAACAAAATTCCCAACTTGATCATATTCAGATTCAAGCGGTGCTTCAACCTTCAACAGGAATTAATCTTTCTTTGTTTAGCCATTGTGAGCAAAAGAAATTAAAGTCAAGAACAATATTAAAATTACCAGGCTTGTGTACAGCTTGCTGATCCTTGTAACTATGTTCTTGACAGCTAAAGTTCACAATGATTGGGCCAGATTTAAAGAGGGAAGCATATTTTTCTTCTTTCTAATGAAGTGTAATAAGAGGATCCTTAGTATTATATTAAATAAATTCTAGGAGAAAGAAGAAACAAAGCCAATGAGCACCTGATATTCTCTGGTGCTCTATACAGCAAGAGCCTGGTGGTATGCCATCTAGGGAACTGATACCAACAGCTTTTCACCTGAAGACATAGGCAGATGCCATTAAAATGCTGCCCATCAGGCCTTGAGTCAGCAGAAAAGAATGTGGACATAAAGTTTGTTGCCCCAATTGCCAAACCCTATTATTTCACAATAAAAAGAGCCTGCTGGTTGATGGTAGCCTTATTATTATAGCACATTTCAGGTTAAGAAAAGCAATGGGTGGATTCACCTGGTTTTGTTTCCCTTCCCACCAAGCATCACTTACTGGCAAGAAAACACCCCCTTATAAACTCCCTAGCATGGTGTGGGGAAAAGTTGGGTGAGTGTGGACAGATAGTGGGAATGGTGACATCATTCAAGTTGTCCAGCAGCCAGCCATGGGTGTGGAAGTGCATTGTGCCTGTAACTTGTCAGTCAAGCTATTTATTAGGACTCATTAAAACTGTATCAAAAAATAGCCAAGCTGAAGAGAGGAAGGGTGATGGGTGAAGCGAGAAGGAATAAGCTCTATCCTTGATTGGTGCTGCAAGGAAATGCAATGATGTCAACAAATATTGCTGTGACCAACAGCACCCAAAATAGCCTACAGACAGCCATAGAGCTAGAATGGAATAATATAAATGCCCTGTGCCAGGAAATACAAGTGTAAAAAAAAAAGTTTGGCCATAGTAAAACGTGTTGTTTGAGGAAGCAGTGGAATAGCCATGATGCATTGAGTAGAAATTGAACCAGGAATACATATCTGGCATGGGCCAGTGCTCTTCCCTGATTTAAAACTGATTTTCTGGGGAGCACAGTTCTAGCTCTCTTTAGCATTAAATACATATATTTCAGTTGGACAAGCATTTCAGAAATTGTTGGACAGGCATTACATGGCAGACAACCTATGTAAAAGTCAGGCATCCAGTTTCTCCTGCAACCATGACCAGAGGAGAGAAGCATATCTAAAAGAGCCCTAAGCATCAGTTTGGCAGATCCTTGGTATCCCATCAGAAGAGGAATGGGTAGAAAGGGACAATTGATAAGCCCATTCAATCTGGAGAGAGACAGAGACAGAGACAGAGACACAGAGAGAGAAAAAAAACAAGGGCATGAAATAGCAGCCTCCCAGCTTCCTTTGCAGTGGCTGGATGATCTTTGACTGAATCATTGGTCATCATATGCTACTCTATATATGAAACCAATATGTCCTATACCAAGGTAAACCCTTTCCTGAATTTTTGAACAACTGTGCTCACATTCCCTTTGCCTTTGGACCTACCACCTAATGTTGTTGGTGCAAGTTTAAATGAAACATGTTTGGAAAGTTCCAGAAGGCCTCCATTCTTGCACTGCAAGCACAGAGAAAAAGTGGTACATTGTTGTCCATTTGGCAAATGGACAACAATGGAACTTTCTGTTTGCAGAAAAAAATCATGGCATGAGGAAGAATGAAACATCATCCATGAACCAAATCTCCTCCTTCCTCACCATCAGATGTTTCAGATGTTAGATTTTGTATGTCTGTATTGGGTTTCTTGTACCATTACAATCATCTCAGTGGTGGGATTCAGCCAGTTCGCACCACTTCGGGAGAATCAATTGTTAAGTTTCTGAGCAGTTTAGTGAACTGGTTGATGGAAGAAATCATTAGGGCAGAGAACCCGTTGTTAAACTATTTGAATCCCACCACTGAATCATCTTAAATAAAATATTGAGATAGGCATTTGGCACTGCTTCTTCTATCAACTGAGGGATGGGGATGGCAAACTCTGCTTCACACATCAGAGCACCATCATACAAATTACACAGTTTTATCATTTCCACAGTATCTGAGTTCATAGTGGTTTCTATCAGACCCCTGAACACTGTGTATGGATTATAAACTGAGGAAGGGCAGGAAACATGAAGAAGCTATCTGGCATAACCACTGGATTGTCAAAACTATGCAGTCAACCTTCTAAATTCCTTTTCAGAAGCTTGATTAAGATAAAAGATAAGAAATGAGGAGTGAATAGTTGGAAATCATTCCAGTGAAATCCAACTGTTTATTTCCTAAGAAGCTAAAGCAAGATTATTTTTAAAAGGTATGCTAACATTTACTGGAACTAGCACAGATTCCCCCCCAAATATTCTGCTGAGATAACAAAACAAAAAGTAGAAGGCTGATGCCACAGACAAAGCTCTTTTTAAAAAATCCATGAAGACTTGTAGAGGTGAGTAATAGTCCAGGGAGGACAACCTTCTAAATTCCTATAATCACAGCTGGTCAAATAGGTTTTTCTTTACACTTGGGCTCAGGAAGCCCATTACCACTTGCCAATAATCTGGAAAAGTAGAGGTGTGAATAAGGTAAAGGTTCCCTTCACACATATGTGCTAGTCAGTCCTGACTCTAGAGGGCAGTGCTCATTTCCGTTTCAAAGCTGAAGAGCCAGCACTGTCTGAAGACATTTCTGTGATCTTGTGAGTGGCATGACTAAACACCGAAGGTGCACCGAACGCTGTTACCTTCCCACCAAAGGTGGTCCCTATTTTTCTACTTGCATTTTTACATGCTTTTGAACTGCTAGGTTGGCAGAAGCTGAGACAAGTAACAGTATGTCACTCAGTTATGCGGCACTAGGGATTTGAACCGCTGAACTGCCGACCTTTTTAATTGACAAGTTCAGCATCTTAGTCACTGAGCTACTGCATCCCTTAGGTAGGTTTCTACCGCTGTTGGTACCAGTTCACTTCACACGTGCTTCATGCACAGTTCATTGTAAATTGTTCTGCACATGCATGAAGAACATGAAAAACTACTAAAAAACATGCCAGCAATGGCAGCAGTGACCAGGAAACCAGTTCGGGGGCATGGCCAGCTTGGTTCACCGATTCTGCAACCAAGGCCAAATTACCACTACCAGTTCATCCAAACCAGTGCAAACTGGTAGAAACCAACTTCTTCTTAGAGGTGTGAATAGGGATAAGAAACCTTGCCCCTCCAAAAAGAAGAACAATTAAAAGGCTCCTATAAGGACTTAATTAATATAAACCTGAAATAAAACTAATTTCAATGCATCTAAAATGTCAACTGCACGGATGTACGGTGTCTGCCTTTTTAAATACCCATTTTGGTTTTCCAAAGGTTTAGTGGAATGAAGAAAAAGGAAGGGCAGCATGAGGTTTAACCCATCAAAACAACAGACAAAACCAGATTTTTCCAAACTGTCTCTTTAGAAATCTCAGCCTTACCACTGCCCTTAATAACATTACATCATATTTCATCTTGTGGTCCTCAGTTTCTAAGCTCTATTTTTTAAAAAAATAACTATTGTCTCTGGTTGCTGAAAGATTGTCCAATATTGATAAATGACTAGTGAAGCCATTCTAAAACAATGAAAGTTGTGAAGATGCCACCATGAATTTTGCTCTTTACATGTCAATATTTTAAAAAAAAAATACTTTTATCCATTCTTCCCATCCTCACAAAAAAGCTGTTTCTTAATTCCATTAAATAGTGCAAGAATAGTAGCATAGTTTGTATTTTCATTTGTTAGAATTACCTAATAGAAGTGAGTCCCCTAGCAATTTCTAGTGTTTATTTTATGGATATACTGTCTGGCTTTGGTTTCATCCCCCAAGCAACTTGGCATTTTTTGTTCATAAGTACTTTTATGAATTTATGATATTCCTGCCCATTTTTGCCCTGACACTCTACATCTTGGCACTGTGACAGTATACTAGAAATTTTTATTACACAATAATTAATTTTATTGTGATGAATTTGAAGTATTGGCAATGTATTTTTCAAGCATAAAACTGAATTATAAGGGTAAATAAGTATAAATGGAGTATACGTCAATTTTAAATAAAAACTTCATTGTTTAATTCTTTATTGTTATTTCAAATAACAGTAGACAATGTTGTTTCATTGGTCTATAGCAGCATGATCCTTTGTATGAGTGAAGCAATATACAATATTTTGAGAATACATTTTTGTAATAGATAAATCATAAGTTTCCATGCTGTGTTAAACTACAATTTGCTTAGCTATCAATGTTGAATAAGCCATAACAATCAAAATTCATCTATCTTGCTAGATCTTAAAACTATTGTATAAATCACAATAGCCAGATTCACTTCACAATAATTTAATTCAATGAATGTGATATACCATGCTTTTCAAACATATGAAGTCTTACAATGAGGTAACCATTGAATTAGATTATAATACTTCTAATTTCCTCTTGAAGAGGTGGATTTAATTGCTTCATAGTCTCTAGCCAACGGGATCAAATACCATATGACTGAAAATTATGGAAGTTGAAAACCAAATATATCTGAGAAGTAATGCTGATGATAGTTTATTTTATCTTTGTTTGAACATTCTCAGTATTATTCCATATTTGTTGCATCAGAGCAACAAGAAATAAAGTCTTTTAAAGTTCCATAGATAGAAAGCCAAAGAGCATAGGAGCCACTGATACATTACAAGTAGGAACTGGACCCAGGTCTACCAAATGCTTCTATGCTTCACAACCCAGTGATGTATTTCCCCAAATCTAAGTTTTTAAGTCTTAAACGTGAGTCAGACCTACATGGCTGTAGTTTCACAAACAATAAGTTTTCTTTACTGCATACTTTATAACAAACTTACTTGTTTAAAATATCAGCCCCTTCAGCAAGGACTAGAACTCTTATTCTCTCTCTATAATATCTTGCTAATAGATGACTATACAATGGTTCCAGCATATTCTGATTAAAATATCCCTAAATTCTACCCAAACAATATCATTTTGGAATGGGAAAACTCTTCTAAGGGCTACACCAAACAAGGATTTGTCAATAATTTCATCTTCACAACCACAGAGGTAAAAAAGGGGGGAAAATCTACCCACTCCTGCAATATCAGAGACTTGAGTGATCCCCATTAAACTGTTGGATTCATTTTTTAACATACAAATACTAGTACATAGATTAAAAGTGTGACTTCTTTTGGTATTGTGTACCGTGACAATGGGTCATCCTTGTAATTTGGCTGTGATCTACTTCTTGAGATAAGGCAGGCTCCTAGATAGCTAAAATTTATGGGAGCTGATTCAGCATTGGACTGAATATCCCCTTCCATGGTAATAGGTCCAGAATTCATAGCCAAAGGTTACATCCAAAGTGAAACAGAAACTTTCCTTTTCATTGTTGGTTGTACATGGCATCTAAAATATATTACTAAATCCTTGAAAAACACACTGGCACATAACCACATTTATTAAATTTAGAACATGGATTCCTCTCTTGGTATATAATTTATCCTTTGGTGTACTCAACAACAAATGCAGTCTATTTTTGGAAATAAACCATGTATAGGGGATTATTGGAATAAGTAGCAATATAAACTGGAAAACAAAATAATTAATTTTCTAAAATTGGAACAGTGCCATGCATTCCTTTCAATGCCATTAATAATTAGAATAAATTCAACAAAAGTTTAAAGGTAGGCCTTTGTGATGCAATGACACTATCTGGCAAGTACTATTTACATTTCAATATCGAAATTCTTCCTGGCACATTGCTTTTCAAAGTAAAACTGTTCAGTACTCAACCATAGCTCCTGCTTATCAACAGAAGCAGCCATTACAAAAATTGAATTTTCAATGTAATAGGGTGTGCAATATGATATCTGGTTTATCACTTACAGTAATAAAGAGCAAATGAGGTACAAACACATTAAAAAACAAGATATTGCACTGACATAAGTCATTGGGAAGCTTAGTTTGCCGCTGATTATATATCTTCTTTTAAATAAATGCTTTGCACAACTCTTTCTCCATTGCAGCTCCTTCTCAAGGTGTTGTAAAAACCAGGCAACCCTAAAGCATATTTATACAGATTAAATGGTTTCTAATACTCTAAAGAGCACTTAATCTGCATGAATGTTCTTCATGTTGCTACGTGCTTCTACATCTTAAATAAGAAACCTCAGCAGTTTTAAAACTATGCGATAAAAGTTTTTTTTCCTTAGCAAATTAAACAAAAGTCCCCTAAAGTAATAATTAACCCGCTAAACAATTTAAGATCCAGCCACTCAGAGGAACTCTGGCCCCTTCCTCATTAACTGGTGTTTAGAAACTGAGAGTTATCATGCCTTCATCTGCTGAGGCTTTGGAAAGATAAAGCAGGCAAGACCTTTCGTTTGAAGTTTGGACTGTTTTGTACAATTCTTAGGGAGTATGATTAGAAGAAATTAAGACATGACATAATTCTGTAGAGAACAGGGTTATCTTAAAAGCAGAGAGATGCATAATAAAAACAAGAAGAATGGCAATAAGAACAAGCCACACTCAACACTTTTCTGCCAAACAATAAGCAGAATGCAATTATATTTCATTTTATGTCTTTAAACGGTAACAGATCAAATTTATTTATTTATTTATCTAATTTGGCATCACTCAAACTAAGATGCAACCCATACAGTCATAAAACCAGGGCTGTTGGAACTGAGAAAGGTGCCAACAAATAGGTCCCACTCTTATTCAATTTCTATAGTACTCAAAGATAAGCCATCTCCATAACACAGATTTTCCATCCTTCAAAATTTGCTGGAAGACACATCTCTGTTCTACTTTATGCAGATGATGAAGCAATAGTTTCAGAAACACCTATAACACAACTTCTTTACAGTGCTCAGCTGTGGTCATTCTCCAATTTTGTGCCATTGGTTCAATCCAAATAGATTGGCTCTTCAAAATATACCAAAATATGTCTCTAATGCCACCCTGAGTCAAGAGACATGCCTCATGAAGACTACAGTGTGGGTGACTCAATTTTTGGCTCCAATTATCCTTTTTCTTTCTCTAATCTGACCCATTAAATATGAGCAATGACTTCTAGGCCACATGGAAATAGGCAGAGGCAACTAAAATTTCTTCCTTGTGCTTCTCTCTTGGTTTTCCACTCAGCATGGGATATCATAGGATAAAGCACTCATTAAATAGCAGACACAGAGTGCCATTTGGAGCTAACCAGACCTCAAAAGTTTATTGCCAGTGAATTGAACAGTTATTTTGCCTCCCATGGCATACTTAATTAACCTCAAACTGCCTAACCAGCTGAAGGCCTTTATTCTGCCACATTGTCGAAGCCTCCCTACAGTTATCCTTAAAGGCTGCTATAGGAAGATTCCCTACCTGGAGAGACAATGCAACTCTGACTCAAGGCATGCAGATACAACAGAGCATATATTCCTCCAGTGTCTGTATTATAGAGGCATTTGTACTACTCTCATTTCATTGTTATTGCATAAATACCCAGGGCACATAGGACAATTGTAAAACTTGTTCCTGCTCTTAGATATTAATCCTGCTACAACATACAATGTTGCCATATTCTGCACAGCAGTATAAAAAATCCATCACATGATGATCTGTATCATAAACTAGTATCAATGGGTATCTAGTTCATTATTCAGAGTGCTCTGTAACCATGATAGTCATAATTTGCTGTACACTAACGTTTATGTTCCCCTACATCTGTGATGGTGAAGCTATGGCATGCATGCCAGAGGTGGCATGCAGAACCTTCTCTGCTGGCATGCGCGCTGTCGCCCCAGGTCAGATCTCCATGGCATTTCTTCCATGAGCTTCTGCTTCCCTGCAAACAATGAAATAGAAGCTCACTAAAGAAAAAGATCTTACCTCTTGCTGCGCTGCCGGTGTCCCGCCTCCCGCCTGCCAGCTGGTCTTCAGGTCTCTGGTGCACGTGCACGCACCTGTGCAAGTTGCACATTCACATGTACAGAGTTTGGATATGTGCATGCGCAGTTTGGGCACTCGGTGTCTAAAAGGTTCACTATCACTGCCCTACACTCATCTAATGCTCCTACATCTTCCTTTAAATTCCTTTTATAGTTTTCTTTTTGATATATAATTCTGTTGTTTTTAGCTTTTTATTATTTTTGTAGCCTTTGATGTATTTTTTATTTTATTTTATTGTATTATTTACTGCACCCCTCCCTTCTTATGCTGGTTTTGGATCAGAATAAAGATTTGATTATCTAATTTATGCATACATACATTTTCTCAATTTCCGTAAGAGGCACAATGGTCATCTAGAATGCCTGTGACTAGAGGAAAATGAAGAAAAGAAAAGCAATAATAACCACAGAATCTTGCAAGGGTTTATATTTCTTCTGTGTCAGGTTCCCAGTGAATCTATCCTAGCCTGAATCTGGATTTAGCATTGGTGTGGGCTGAAAAACTACAGGTGTTGATATTCAACAATTCTTTTCACCACAGGATTGGCCACTGCCAGCTTAAGAGGTAATGACTTCAAAATAGTAAAAAGGTTAGGGTCCCAAGACCTACTATCCACTATCATCTTCAACATAATTTATTTTTTATTTATTTGTTTAGTTTATCACTCATGTACAAGATAACAGGAATAATAAAAAACATGAATAAAAACACAGGAAATGGGTACAAATAAATGGGGACAGTAGAACAGAGATGTTAGGCATGCTGATGCACTTATGCACGCCCCTACAGACCTCTTAGGAATTTGTTTCTTTGATGGTGTCCAGCCGTTGTATTCTTTGGTGGCCTGGTTTCCTTTTATCACTAACTTTTCCTATACAATTGCTTTTCCCAGAGAATTACCCTACATAACATAGCCAAAATAAGTGAGACGTAATTTGTGATTTTTCCTTCCAGTGACATACCTAGTGTTATGCACTCCAGTACTTGCTTGTTTGTCACCTTTGCTATACACAGAAATTTTCTCCAGCACCATAGCTCAAACAAAATGATTTATCTCCCTGTCTTGCTTTTTTAAGGTCCAACTTTCACAACCATAACTTCTACATATATTGCCTTAAATGAAAGCACAGTGCAGAGTTCTCTACATTTGAGAAATCTCAGCTCAAATTATAGTCTTCCTTCAAACTTTCCCATGCAATCAAGGAAGGTCAGAATGAGGAAGGACAGGACTAATTAACATAGGAATTATTGAAAATATAATTCCAATAATCTGTGCTGGCCAAAGTAGGATTTTCTAGTTCAGGCATAATTTTCAACCAACTCTGATTTTACAATCTTTTTTCTCCCTGATGTTTAAATTAATGAGTTTCCCAAATCAATGGCTTAACAGCAGGGAAGAGAAGAATAGAAGATACAAGAAGCATTCCACTGTCACTTAGCTGCTAACAGTCTGTGAAGTTAGTAAGGAAAGAAAAGCAGTGCCAAGTAGAGTGCATAATACTGGTGTTTAAGAGAGAAACTGAATGTATGCAAACTCACTATAGGTGATTTCTGTTGCTGTGGCAGCAGCAGTTGAAAGCCTAATGCAATACAGTAGGATCCATTTTGCAAATCTGCATGTAGGATTCCAAATGGGCTAAAATACAAACAGTAATTGGTTAACAATCTTGTGCCTCTGCAAGTTTATGGTGTATGAAAACGTGATGTAAAGAACTATTAGCCAACATTGAACACAGAACAGTTTGTACTGGGAGCTGGGTACATATCCCTAGTAAGCAGTGCGCAAGCTCTGAACCTGATATGAAAAAGATGCATCTCTTAGCTAGAACAGGAAGCAAACAACTGACTAAATGAATGTAAATATCAGCACTTAAGTAACTGCTAAATTTCTAAAGATAGAAAGAAAAGACGAAATTTTATCATCATCTGAAGGAAGCATGTATCCTAATGTTTGTTTCTGACTTCATTTTGTTTTTTCTTATACACAAAAAATAGTATTATTTTCTCATAAATTACCCTAATGCAAACTCTTAGTAAATAACTGGCCAATTGAACAAGTCAATTAACCTCACTAAATGTTTTTACTGATTCCTGAGCTAGAGAAATTGCCCTTCTATACTGTAGCTTAATCTATATCCAAGATATATCCATAAATATATTTTCTATGGGTTACACATTTACCACAAACTTTTTACTGTGGTTTCCAACATGTTGTTTGCACCAATGTTCTGATTAGGGATCTAAGTCATTATATTAGATACAAAATGTTGGCTAGGTTGCTAAACCAGATGATGAGAGTTCTAGATTAGTAAAACTTGCTCTGAAGGCTTTGACACCAATCTGTGATTTTTCCTTCACAGCATGGATTCATGGATTGTGACCTATAGCTCAGTGGATTTATTATGGCCCACTTAACAAACGTTGTAACATACCTTTCAAGTTTATTGTGGGAATGAAATAAAACTGACATTATTTTTCTTTTTCTGGTCCTTTGACTAAATTTGAAAATAAATCTAACTAGGTGATTAGACTTGCTGTTATGGCTAATTTGTTTGCTAATGCATTTGCCCTTCTCCATTCATTTTCATAGTCACACCATTTCATTTGAGAAAGATAACTTTCCTCAACTATGAGAAATAAAATATAAGTGTGACACTTCATTTCCCTAGGCCCAGAACAGTCAGACTTCCTGATAGTTATCTTTTGGAGCTCTGTCACTTGACCTTTAGTAAAGATGAAACCTTTGAGGAATCATTTTGAGCTCAAAATTTAATCTTTTCTACCTGTTCTTTCTCTGCCCTTTTAATATCATTCAAAAGATGCTTATTTCTTATCTGTTGGGGACGTAGTGAAAGGTTGGGAACCAGTTCGCACCTTATTGTCATACCAACAATTCATTGATTCTGACATCTCAAAGGAATGTTGAGATCATTTAGTTTGACCTTCCAGATACATCTACCATTGAATTCTTTCATTATGTCTCCAACAAGTCCACACAGTTGTCTGGCAAAAACTTTTCTTTTACTCTAGAGATGGATTAGATGACTGTCAATTCTTTCCAAATTCAAGCCTACTATTCTGTCATCCATCACTGCCAAACACCAAACCAAGACACAGGTCAATATACTAGCAGTTATATACCCTTCCTTGGAATATATATTCATAAAGGCAAATCTCACTGCGTTTAAAGACATTTCTTTTCAGGAGGTATCTTCAGAATTGCCCATTTTTCCACCCTTATTGCGTCCGCAGAATCTCGCCTGGCCGCCCTGTTTAGGATAACCCGCTCCCTCTTGAAAGAGAGGGATGCGAGTGAACCCTTACAGGGAAGAGCTGAGGAATTTGTTCAGTTTCTGTCGGACAAAGTCGCTCAGATTCGGATGGACCTGGACTCCACTTGGACAGTGCCAGCAGAGATGCTGAGGGAGAGCCTTGATCAATTTTTTTGGAGTGAGTTCCAGCCTGCAACTCCTGAGGAAGTGGACAAGGCCATGGGAGTGATGAGTGCCGCCACCTGTCTACTGGACCCGTGACGCTCCTGGCTGGTTTTGACCAGCAGGGAGGTGACACGAGGCTGAATCCAGAGGATTGTAAACACCTCTCTTTGGGAGGGGTCTTTCCCGCAACCTTTGAAGGAAGCGGTGGTGAGACCCTTCCTTAAGAAGCCTGCTCTGGACTCAGCTGTTTTTAAAAACTACCGTCCAGTCTCCAACCTCCCATTTCTTGGGAAGGTTATTGAGAAAGTGGTGGTCTCTCAACTCCGACGGACCTTGGATGAAGCGGATTATCTAGATCCCTTTCAGTCTGGTTCCAGGCCTGGTTACTGCACCGAAACCGCTTTGGTCGTATTGACCGATAATCTCTGGCGAGCCAGGGATAGAGGACATTCCTCTATCCTGGTGCTTCTTGACCACTCAGCAGCCTTCAATATCATTGACCATGGTATCCTTCTGTGACGGCTAGAATAGGTGGGAGTGGGAGGCACCATTTTATGGTGGTTCTCCTCTTACCTCTCTGGCAGGTCGCAGTCGGTGTTGGTCGGAGGACAGAGGTCGACCCCTAGGCCCCTTGAATATGGGGTGCCACAGGGTTCGGTCCTGTCCCCTCTCCTATTCAACATCTACATGAAGCCGCTGGGTGAGATCATTCGTCGGTATGGGATTAAACACCATCAGTATGCGGATGATACCCAGTTGTATCTGTCCGTCCCGTGCCAACTCAGTGAAGCGGTGGAAGTAATATGCCAGTGCCTGGAAGCTGTCAGGGTCTGGATGGGAATGAACAAGCTGGCTCTCAACCCTGACAAGACTGAGTGGCTTTGAATGCCTCCCCACAAAGATAGTCCAGATATTCCACCTTTAAACCTGGGGGGTGAAATCTTACACCCCTCAGAGAAGGCCCACAACTTGGGTGTTCTCCTGGATCCACAGCTGACACTAGAACACAATTTGTCAGCTGTGACCAGGGGAGCTTTTGCCCAGGTTCACCTGGTGCACCAGTTGCGGCTCTATCTGGACCAGGAGGCACTCCAAATGGTCACTGGACCAGGAGGCACTCCAAATGGTCACTCATTGAAAAGTGTTTGGAGACTACAATTGGTCCAGAATGCAGCCGCGCGAGCGATACTGGGTGTACCTAGATACACCCATGTTACACCTATCCTCCGTGAGCTGCACTGGCTCCCTATTGGTCTCCGAACATGCTTCAAGGTGCTGGTTATTACCTTTAAAGCCCTACATGGCCTAGGACCTGGATATCTCTGTGACCGCCTCCTGCAACATACCTCCCAGCGCCCAATAAGATCGGACAGGGTGGGCCTTCTCCGGGTGCCGTCGACTACACAATGTTGTCTGGAGGCTCCTTGGGGGAGAGCCTTCTCTGTAGCTGCCCTGGCCCTATGGAACGATCTACCCCCTGAGATCCGGACCCTCCCTACTCTCTCAGCCTTCCGAAAGTCTGTTAAGACCTGGCTGTTCCGGCAGGCCTGGGGCTGCTGATCTCTGATTGAGCTTCAGCCCCATTAACATCGAGTGTATGCTGTGTCCTTTTTTAATCCGCTGTTTTGTATTTTAACTTTAGTATTTTGTTTTTAAACTGTTTTTTATGTAAGCCGCCCGGAGTCCTTCAGGATTGGGCGGCATACAAATCTCAAACTAAACTCAATTGCACTCTGAGTTAACAGTAGTTAATTCTGGCTGGTTGGTTCTCATGAAAATTTTGATAGATATAAGAGACAGATTGGTATTAAAATCAAATAGATTGGAATTAAAATCAGTTCAAGTGTGTATACTCATCAAATATAAAATATTACCAACTTAAAACTGTGCTCTAACTCTGCATAAACCATATACCCAGAAGAAAAAGAGGCAATTTCAAGTAATCAGTCACTAATACTAAGATATTCAAATCCAAATATCATTTACAAATGTGCATGATTACTTGTCATTACTGTTCCTTTTGTGTGTGTGTGCACGTAGTATGTGTGTGTGCGTGCACACACACAGACATGAAGTGATATGCCTATAAATTGCCAACTCACTGTAGCATCATTACAAATGTAATTAATTAGAGTCTCATTCTGGTAAGACTGCTTCCTGACACTTTCTCTGATTTTCATAAAGCTCATTACCAATGAGAATACTTTGGCTTTTTCAGAGCAGTTACATATTGTTATAAACAAAGAAGCCACACAGCGATGTTTATATATTAAAATGTCAATCAAAACATTGTAAGGCAGGGTGTCTCTCACAGTGTATATTCTGGAGCAAGGCAGAAAGGAGAACAATTTGGGAAGAAGGATGGTCCTAGCTCTAGGAAATCTTCAATTTGTCAAAGTGACAGGTTTATGAATGAATACACACACACACATACACACACACACACACAAACAGAAACACACACACACACACACACACATATATATATATGTATGTATGTATGTGTGTGTGTGTGTGTGTGTGTGTGTGTGTGTGTATATATATATGTGTGTGTGTGTGTGTGTGTGTGTGTATAAACACACAGAGAGAAATACATATGCTGCTCTTGTTGTATTCGGGACTTTTCCCATGTAAGATTGAGATTGTCTTGGCAACGTTTCAGCGAAGTCTCACTCATCATCTTCAGGCTGGTGTTTTCGGCTTCGTTTTGTGTGAGCTGAAAACACCAGTCTGAGAATGGCGAGTGGGACCTCACAAAACGTTGCCAAGACAATCTCAATCTTACACAGGAAAAGACCTGAATACAACAAGACCAGCATACCTACACCCGTGAAAATCTACAAAAACACACACACAGAGACACAAGGATTGACAGCTACAGATGTATTGAAATATTTAGGGAAGTTATTCAAATCCCATTTTAAGTTATTTCATAAAAGCTTATGTGATGTTTGTTGTTTAATCATCAACAATATGATGTACTGTTCTATATTTGCTTGACATTCCACCTACTCATATTAACTCTATGAAGAAATAGAGGAGAAAAACAAAAGGCTTTCCAATCAACATTCCCTTTAAAAATATGCCTGAATTATTGGAATTAGTTTTAACTTTGAGGAAATAAATAAAACAAAGACTTTTCATAATCAAATACATACTTTACACACACACATGCCCAGAGGTGGCATTCAGCCAGTTCTGACCAGTTCTGATGAATATCCATTGAAAGTTTTGAGTAGTTCTGAGAACCAGCAAATAACACCTCTGATTGACCCTGCCCCCATCTATTCGCTGCCTCCTGTGTCCCAGCTGATTGGAGTCCCATGTGATTGGCTGGGTCTTGTTTTGTTGCCCTGCACAGGATAACAGAACTGGAAAGCAGGTTAGTAAGGTGAAGAGGGAATGTGGATTTTACAGTATTCTTCCCCTGCCACCCCCACCAAGTCATGCCCAGCAAGCCACACCCACAGAACAGTAGTGGAAAAATTTCAATCCTACCACTGCACAAGCCAATTTAAAGTGTAGTAACTTTAAAATGTGGGACCTAGATGTAATCTTAGGACATTCTCTGGAATCAAGATTAATTTAGAGGCTGAAGTTTTGCTTTGCCCATATGAATTCCTTTAATATTGTTTATAATAAAATAATATTTGAAAATAGCCTGATGTATGTGAAGTGATATCTCTTCTAACACATTGGTGCCTATGAGTGTCACACTGAAGGATTTTTATGCCACCCAGAGTTACCTTGCACAAAAAATTAATAAATTAATAATAAAATAAAATAAATTCAGCTTTAGGCTAAATGCAAAGAGATACTACTTTTGGCAAACCTTTCCCTACATAGGATCACCTATGGGTCAAGTGGGCTTGCTTTTAACGTACCTGCCTCCCAACAGGTTGCAGCAGCCCTCCCCTTGCTCCTCGAGTCGGTAGCCGAGCTGGCAATTGAGTTTCCCAGGCTTATGGTTCTGGGGGATTTCAATTTGCCTTCGCTCGGTGACCACTCTGATGGAGCGCAGGAGTTCATGGCTTCCATGACAGCCATGGGCTTGACCCAAGTAATTCGGGGCCCGACTCACTCGGCGGGTCACATGCTCGACCTCGTATTCCTCTCGGAGCAGTGGAGTTGTGATCTTGGTTTGAGGGGTAGCGAGATCTTACCCCTGTCATGGTCGGACCACTACCTACTGAGGCTTGACTTTCGGAGACCAAACCCCCACTGTAGGGAGGAGGAACGGATTAGGTGGTTCCACCCCAGGCGACTTATGGACCCTTTGGGCTTTCAGATGGAGCTTGGAGTTATTCCTGATACCCTCGTCCGCAGTCCGGCGGAGACTCTGGTTGCCTGGAACTCAGCAGCGACAGAGGCTCTTAACCGGATTGTGCCTTTACGGCCGATCCGAGGCAGTGGATCCAGGAGGGCCCCTTGGTTTACTGAGGAACTCCGGGAGATGAAGCGCCGAAAGAGACGCCTAGAGCAATGATGGAGATCCAGTAAGTCCGAGTCAGACCGAGCACTTTTAACATCCAGCATCAGAGCTTACCTCCGGGCAATTAGGACGACTAAAAGAACACACATTGCCTCTCTGATTGCTTCCGCTGAGTCGCGCCCAGCCGCCTTGTTCAGGATAACCCGTTCCCTCCTAAATAGTAGGGATACGAGAGATCCTTTGCAAGGCAGAGCTGAGGATTACGTCCAATTCCTCGCGGATAAAGTTGCTCGGCTTCGGGCGGACCTGGACTCCAATTGCACAGAACCAGCGGAGGCACCAGGGGAGAATCTGGCAGGACATCACTGGATTGATTTTCAAGCTGTTACCCCTGAGGACGTGGACAAGGCCATGGGAACTGTAAGTACCTCCACATGTGTACTGGACCCGTGCCCCTCCTGGCTGGTCGCTAACAGCAGGGAGGTGACACGGGGCTGGATCCAGGCGGTTGTTACCGCCTCCCTTCGGGAGGGGTTCTTTCCCCCCGCTCTAAAGGCGGCGGTGGTGAGACCCCTTCTGAAGAACCCATCTTTGGATCCAGCCGTTTTAAACAACTATCGTCCAGTCTCCAACCTCCCCTTCGTGGGGAAGGTTGTTGAGAAGGTGGTAGCCTTTCAGCTCCGGCGGTCCTTGGAGGAAACCGATTATCTAGATCCCTTCCAGTCGGGATTTAGGCCTGGCTACAGCACGGAAACTGCTTTGGTCGCATTGATCGATGATCTCTGGAGAGCCAGGGATGGAGGTTATGCCTCCGTCCTAGTGCTCCTTGACCTCTCAGCGGCTTTCGATACCATCGACCATGGTATCCTTCTGCGACGACTGTGGGAGGTGGGGGTGGGAGGCACTGTTCTACGGTGGTTCTCCTCTTACCTCTCGGACAGGTCGCAGTCGGTGTTGGTCGGAGGTCAGAGATCGACCCCTAGGCCCCTGACTTATGGGGTACCGCAGGGTTCGGTCCTGTCTCCCCTCCTGTTTAATATCTACATGAAACCGCTGGGTGAGATCATTTGACGGCACGGGATAAAATACCACCAGTATGCGGACGATACGCAGCTATATCTGTCCGCCCTGTGCCAACTCAATGAAGCGGTTGATGTGATGTGCCAGGGCCTCGAGGCTGTTAGGGACTGGATGGGGGTTAACAAGCTTGTACTCAATCCAGATAAGACCGAGTGGCTGGTGTGTTTCCCTCCTACTAATTGGCCAAGTGTTCCATCTCTCAGGGTGGGGGGTCAAACAGTACGCCCCTCAGACAGGGTTCGCAATTTGGGAGTCTTCCTGGACCCACAGCTGACTTTTGAACACCACTCGTCAGCTGTAACCAGGGGGGCATTTGCCCAGGTTCGCCTGGTGCACCAGTTGCGTCCCTACCTGAACCGGGAGGCCCTCACAACAGTCACTTGCGCCCTTGTGACCTCTAGACTGGACTACTGCAACGTGCTCTACATGGGGCAGCCCTTGAAGAGCATTCGGCGACTTCAGCTTGTCCAGAATGCAGCCGCGCGAGTGATCGTGGGTGCACCTCGGTTCACCCACGTAACACCTATCCTCCGCAAGCTGCACTGGCTGCCTATTGGTCTCCGGATACGCTTCAAGGCGCTAGTCGTCACTTATAAAGCCCTTCATGGTATTGGACCTGGTACTTGAGAGACCGCCTGCTGCTGATTACCTCCACCAGACCGATTAGATCCCACAGACTAGGCCTCCTCCGAATCCCATCCGCCGGCCAGTGTCAACTGGCGACTACCTGGAGGAGAGCTTTCTCTGTGGCTGCTCCGACCCTCTGGAACGAACTCCCCGTGGAGATTCGCACCCTTACCACCCTCCAGGCCTTCCGCAAAGCCCTTAAAACCTGGCTGTTCCGACAGGCCTGGGGCTAAAGAACCGTTGCCCCTATCTCGAATGGTATGACTGTTGTGTGTTTTTAAATTATGTATTGTTTTGTGTTGTTGTTAATTTGTCTGTATCCCCCTTCCCTGGTTTGAGTTGTGAGCTGCCCTGAGTCTCCCTTCAGGGGAAAAGGGCGGCATACAAATGAAATAAACATTCAAACATACATTCATGGCAGTGTTCCTCAACCTCAGGAGCTTTAAAATGTGTCAATGTCTGTTAGATCGGGTAAACGAAAGGCACACAAGGCTCCAGTAATAACAGCTCTTTATTGCAAGTCAGGTAAACATCCACCTGGGGAAAGTCTGACAGCATTCCCTTTTAAAGGGATCTATCAGACCTTCTGACCAATGGGATTAGACCTCTGTTCCTGCTGGAGGAGACCTCTGTCATTGGGGGGGGGGATATCTAACATCCCTCCCCTCTAGGATAGAGCAATCCAACTGGTGACGTAGTCGCACAGGTAGGCAGGCTTTTGTGTGGCTCTGCCTGACCTGCGCAGTTTAGTGGGAGTGGTTTCTTCGGACAAGTCAGATGGACTTGTTTGCTCCACAGCTCTGCCTGATGGAAACTCCTGGAACTTTTCACAGGCCACAGCTGGAGCTTCTGGAGTTGACTCACTTGGAGCTCGCTGCGGACCTGCATCAAAATCAGATAAGACTTCCGATATTCTTGGGCTTGAGTTGGACATGGAAGGACTGCTATTTTGTTTTGCGCAGTTTTGACTAGTTCGGTCAGGAGTTACTGTTGGTTTTCTAAGCATGGAGTTGTCAATTTCTTTGTCAATTTTAGGATGGAGAGCGAAAGGTACTCTCCTAGGTTTTAGCCTAATTGTGGCTATTGTGGGGTCCAAGCTAAAGGAAATTGGTGTTCCTTTCTACTTACCCACACAGGTGCCGAAAACGTCCTCAAACTCCTTAAATATGGATTCAGCGCCAGTGCTGAAAACATCCTCAAACTCCTTAAAGATGGCTTCAGCGCCGTCGTCCCTCACAGAGTTGATTCCGGTTACTTCCATCCCCAAAGCTTGGAACCAATCAAGCCTCAGGAGACTCTGAAGGTTTCCGCTGACCACCGTCACGGGGAGGTTTCACAGAATTGTTTGTAGTTCACCCAGAAGGTGACTTGGCCCATGATGGGGACCTGGTTCCCCTGGTAATCACACAAGTAGATGTTGGGGTTCCGGAGGTGTTGCTTCTGTAGCTTTGGGATCGCTTGCTTGAGGATGGACCATAGAATTATGATCAGTGATGACCCAGTGCCGATCTCCATCTTGCATGGAGAGTCCTCGATGAGGACAGTGATTTTCAGCTTTTTGGGGCCCCTGGATTTGATTTAGATTTAGATTTAGATTTAGATTTAGATTTAGATTTAGATTTAGATTTAGATTTAGATTTAGATTTAGATTTAGATTTAGATTTAGATTTAGATTTAGATTTAGTTTATTTGTATGCCGCCCTTCTCCGGGAGGGACTCAGGGTGGCGAACAACTCAAAAGGGGAAAAGGGGAACATAGAACACAACACAAATAGTTAAAATAGCCAAGAATCACACAACCACACAAGTCGAGCGGGGAGGGGAACTCATCAACCCCAGGCCTGCTGGCACAGCCAGGTTTTAACGGCTTTCCGGAAGACCTGGAGAGAGGTGAGGGTCCGAATCTCCGCGGAGAGATCGTTCCAAAGGGCTGGAGCTGCCACAGAGAAGGCCCTCCCCCGGGTAGTAGCCAAGTGGCATTGGCTGGTGGACGGAAACTGGAGGAGGCCGACCCTGTGTGATCTAATGGGTCTTTGGGAGGTAATTGGCAGCAGGTGATCTCTCAAGTACCCAGGTCCAATACCATAAAGGGCTTTATAAGTTACAACTAGCACTTTGAAGCGTATCCGGAGACCGATCAATAACCAGTGCAGCTCGCGGAGGATAGGTGTAACGTGGGTGTACCGAGGTGCACCCACAATCGCTCGCGCGGCTGCATTCTGGACGAGTTGAAGTCTCCGAATACTCTTCAATGGCTGCCCCATGTAGAGCGCATTGCAGTAGTCCAGTCTTGAGGTCACGAGGGCATGAGTGCCTGTTGCGAGTGC
Organism: Thamnophis elegans; assembly: GCF_009769535.1. Classification (NCBI taxonomy): domain Eukaryota; kingdom Metazoa; phylum Chordata; class Lepidosauria; order Squamata; family Natricidae; genus Thamnophis; species Thamnophis elegans. The sequence continues at coordinate 32,341,771 of NC_045548.1, read as the reverse complement.
CTCCCGGTTCAGGTAGGGATGCAACTGGTGCACCAGGCAAACCTGGGCAAATGCCCCCCTGGTCACAGCTGACAAATGATGTTCTAAAGTCAGCTGTGGGTCCAGGAGGACTCACAAGTTGCGAGCCCTGTCTGAGGGGCATAAATTTTCACCCCCCAGCCTGAGTGATGGAATACTGGCCAAATTCTTGGGAGGGAAACACAACAGCCACTCGGTCTTGTCTGGATTGAGTACAAGCTTGTTAACCCCCATCCAGGCCCTGACAGCCTCCAGGCACTGGCACATCATGTCAACCGCTTCACTGAGTTGGCACGGGGCAGACAGATACAGCTGAGTATCGTCCGCATATTGATGGTATTTTATCCCGTGCCGTTGAATGATCTCACCCAGTGGCTTCATGTAGATATTAAACAGGAGGGGGGATAGGACCGAACCCTGAGGGACCCCATATTTCAGGGGCCTAGGGGTCGACCTCTCCCCCCCAACTAACACTGACTGCAACCTGTCCGAGAGGTAGGAGGAGAACCACCAAAAAACGGTGCCGCCCACTCCCACCTCTCGTAACCGTCGCAGAAGGATACCATGGTCGATGGTATCGAAGGCCGCTGAGAGGTCAAGAAGCACTAGGATGGAGGAATGACCTCCATCCCTGGCTCTCCAGAGATCATCGGTCAGTGCGACCAAAGCGGTTTCCGTGCTGTAGCCAGGCCTGAATCCAGACTGAAAGGCGTCCAGATAATCGGCTTCATCCAAGGACCGTCGGAGTTGAGAGGCTACCACTTTCTCAACAACCTTCCCAATGAAGGGGAGGTTGGAGACTGGACGGTAGTTGTTCAAGCTAGCTGGGTCCAGCAATGGCTTCTTCAATGCCGGTAGGAAGAAGCCCTCCTGAAGAGAAGCATTCACCATCACCTGGATCCAGCTCCGCGTCGCCTCCTTGCTGTTCGCGACCAGCCAGGAGGGGCACGGGTCCAGTACACACGTGGCAGCACTCACTGCTCCCATGGCCTTGTCCACCTCATCAGGAGCAACAGGTTGAAAGTCAGTCCAGAGATGTCATTCAAGACCTTCCCCCGGTACCCCGGCTGGCTCTGCGCAATTGGAGTCCAGGTCCATCCGAAGCCGAGCAACTTTGTCCGCGGGGAACTGGACATATTCCTCTGCTCTACCTTGTAAGGGAAGGAATAGGAATAGGAATAAGTTTATTTATAGGCCGCCCTTTTCCCTGAGGGGACTCAGGGCGGCTAACAACTTATAGGGAGGGGATACAAACAGTAACACATAATTAAAAAAGTGAACAACATTCATTCAACAATCGGGTGGGGGCGGATCAAATCTTTACCCCCAGGCCTGGCGGGATAGCCAGTTCTTGAGGGCTGCGCGGAAGGTCTGAAGGGTGGTGAGGGTACGAATCTCCACGGGGAGATCGTTCCAGAGGGTCGGAGCTGCTACTGAAAAGGCTTCTGACCAATGGGATTAAACCTCTGTTCCCGCCGGAACAGAGGACCTTGGTGGAAACCTCTGTCAGTGGGTGGGGGGGAATATCTAACAATGTCAGCTCCCAGAATTCCCCTAGCTGGCTGGGGAATTCTGGGAGTTGTAGTCCACACAACATAAAGCTGCTGAGGTTGAGAAACCCTGCCTTATGGTACAAGGGAAGAAAAGAGCACAACTGAATTATTCTGAAATTCTTCGCATTTTTTTTTTTTTTTTTTTTTTGGCATTCTAGACCCTGATAGCTTCGGCAAGCTGGTCTTAAGTGAAGTGGAATTTAAAAGTAATTCCACAAGAAATCCAGCTGGAATTAATTTGAATTTTCATTCCCAGTACAGGAAATCCAAGGTAGAATAAGCACAGCTAGTATTTATCCATCAAGAGAATGGGAAAACAGAACTGTGCTGGAGGTCAGTGTGGTACTAAAATATAAAGTAGCTGAGAAGTGTCCTTAAAAAGCTTTTTGCCTTTACAAGGCACATGTATTTCTGAAGAAAAGACATTTCTTTCCTGATGCTTCTTCCACTATCCCTCTCACTACACATAATTCCCATTTTCCCAGAATCTAATCTGATTAATTTTCTATACTGCATGTGTTTAATTTAACTCTGAATGCAATTCTCATCTTCCTTAGATCTAATCTGATGAGTTTCCTATGAATTTTTAATTAGAAAAAAGGAAATCACTAGATGGGAAATCTGCCACCTAAATTAGACAGCTAAAAGGCGTATTTTGTCTAATTCGTATATACCTTCTTTGGGGTGAGTTATGTGCCTTTGTAATGCACTGTTCCTACATGGATTACCATTTTCTGAAAGTAGAGCTGGGAATTTTTACTCAGACATATATTTTTTGAGGTCAAAATCCCTTCATATACTCATGCTACTTAAATACCAACATGAAACCACCTGAAGAGAGATCCTATAAATTTAAAATGCAGTGCTGCCAGCAGAGGTGTTATCTAGCTGGTTTGATCTGATGTATTAAACCTCTGGAGAAGAGATAGAAACCCGGCAAGCTCAGGTTATATGATTACCAGCAGTAGGTCCATACTGATTCCTCCTACAGCCATAGCCTTCATTATCACACATGCTGATACTGCAACACAGGAATGAGGCTAATCCAAAATGAGAGTTTGGTCTCTTTTTCCCCCCAATTTTTTTTATTTTTTAGATAAAAATAAAATCATCCTCCATTACAAAGTTGTAGAAAGTGTGTCAATTGGTTACACAGAATTTTCATGCATCCCTTCCACCATCATCACCTCTAATTCGCATCAAATTATCTACTTTACATCACATATATTCATACCTCATCCTTGATATGACTATAGTTGTTTTAACATCCCTTTATAACAAATATTCCAAGATTTAAAACAAAACCACATTCTCTTATTTCCTTATCTATTTTCAATATCATCCAATCACATTATTCCTTTATAACACATTCAAAATAAAAAGTTAATTATGTTTAATAACCAAGTTTTTTAACCTCTTTTCTTAATCATTGTTTATAACTTTTATCCAATTTCCCTTTTATCCTGTCAATACAAATTATTACATTATTATCTTTATCAGTCATTTATTTAACAATAGTTTGATTAAGTTTAACTAACTTTTCCCCTTTTATCATTTTAAAATTTTTACCAAATTTCCTCTTATCAAACCAATACAAATATATACATTGTTATCAATTATTTATCTAACTTTATCCATTAACACTACATTTTTAACATAATTCTCTAATTTTAACAAAAAATAAATAAACCTCTTTTCTTAGTCATTGTTTACAATTTATATCCAATTTTCCCTTTTATCATGTCAATACAAATTATTACATTATTATCATTATGTCATTTAGTTTAACTATGTTTAACTTACTTTTTACATTTTTCCCCATTTAAAAATGTATACCAAATTTCCTCTTATCAAACCAATACATATGTATACATTGTTATCATTATCAATTATTTACCTAACTTTATCATTATCACTACATTTTTAACATAATGCTCTAATTTTAACTAAGTTTGATTAGTATTTTATTATTAGTTTTCATATCTCAACCTGTGTCTTTCCAGTAATAGTGTAGTCCTATTTCTTTTGCCATTTGTGGTATTGATTTTCTGATTATTTCCTTAATCAAATTTGTTTGGACTTCTCTTCGCACCTTGTTGCTTGTTACATATCTTATAAAATCTTGAAACCCTCCATCAGCTTCCTTAATCAGTTTATCTTTGGTTATCAGTAGTGTTTTGATCAAATTTTCTCTTCTTAAGTCCATCCATTCTTCTCTTTTCCCTTCTTCTATACCATGAAATCTGTAGTAAAGCACCTTTCCATCTATCTTCCCTTTCCTTGTTCCACTCTTTCCATCTCCAACCACACTCAGTTCACTGTCGATATCCACAGTTATCTTGCCTCTTTGTTCATTTTCCCCCTGGATTTTTAGGACTCCAGCCTCCACTTTTTCTATCTGCTGAATATCTTTTATTTGCTGAATATCTTCCAACTTTCCATCAGATTTTACCACATTAAAGTTTATATCTTCAATATTTTCCAATCTCTTCTCAATTCTCTCTGTTGTTTCTAATAATTTTTGAATTCCAGACATAATCTGTTGTAGTGTTATGGTTTCTTTTTGAGGTCGTGTCATCCTTGCAATTAATAAACACTGCCACTCTAGTTTGCAAAATAAATCTTTGTTTTCACTTCTTTCCAACTAGCAACAAGCATCCAGAGAGCACCTGCATAAACAATCCATGCCCTTCTTTATAAACAAGCTGAAGCCTTTGAAGTGCAAGGTCAAAATGATCAAAGGGAACAAAGAAAAAACAATGTTTCCAGGTCTCAACCTCCAAGCTCCAAGTGGCAGTGTAACTTCTTTACATCTAGGGTTGCTACCCTCTTTATATACCTCTTAAATCTTCTTTATGTTTCAGGCTTTGGAAGGAAAAAAGTTCTTAAATGAAACCAAATAAAAAGAAAAAATCCATCCCAACCAATATTGTAGAAGTAAAGGAAATAATTTAATCCATAGATTAAAAAAGAAATAGAAGAAGAAAATCCAAAACTTTCACTTTAAAAAGTAAAAAATATTCACAAAACTTCAATCGATAGAAAAAATAAAAAAAGATAACACACTATCCAAGAATGCTTAATTCCGCCACTTTTTTTTCTTTTCTACCAATTTAACTTCAATATTTTTGGGCAGTCTTTTATAAAAATAAAATTTCCTCACCAGATGGACCAGATTGACACACTTTCTCTTTCTGCTTTCCTTCCGTTGCGGAGCTATCCCAACTTCAGCAGCTTGAGGCTGTGCTTTTTGTCGCCAGCCAGAAGAGATTCTCTTGGATCAATCAGGGACTTTGCGATGTCCCTGAGATCAGCAAGATGTATTCTTCCCTGCCACCATCTCTTCGGGACGGTTTAAAAGTATCGACTGCAATCTTGGAGCCCTGAGATCGCATGTTGTATCGTCGTGACGTTAGTCCTTTATCCATCTCTTTTTTTTTTCTATAAGAAAAATATGTAACATTTTGGTGAAATATTAGAATGATATGCCTTTAACAAACTGCTATTCTGAAAAAGTTTTACTTCATGCCTTTTGATTTCTGCAAGATCAAGTGTCTAGTCTTGCTTGTGAATCTATTTGTCATTAAGAGTCAGTCATGTCATTGTTAATTTGTTTCCTATAAATAGGTTACACTCCAGAGGTTTTTATATATTCAACAATTTAAATATCTATGTATTTATTGTCTTTCTTTTTTTATTCAATTTATTCAAAATATAATAAATTTGATTTATCTAATTATAGAATAAGGCATTTCATCCCTTAAGATTGTCGTGTGTGTGTGTGTGTGTGTGTGTGTGTGTGTGTGTTTACTTATAGCAGAGTTAGTGGTCCAAAATATGGTCAATGTACAAATCAAGGAATTTCAGTTTCTATAGAAAAACCATAAATTTATGATAAGCAGAAGGAATTTTTTTGTAGAGAACCAGTGGTGAATTCCTGATGGTGCACCCCAGTACAGGCATACCAGTGCCTGCTGGGAGCCACAGCCACCATTCCGGTATGGTGCTGCAGAGGGCCCACCTGCCCACCTGCTCTCCTTACCTCTATTTGAGCCGACCAGGGCATTTAGGCGTGCGCACGCAGTGTAGGTGCCTATGCAATGCTCCACCGAGCAGCTGGAGCATTGCAGGGTAGTGGTGTGCATGCGTTTGCAGTGCACATGGTGGACTCCCAGCCCTGTTGCAGCATATTGGTTGAGACGGGATCCTGAACCCACCACTGTAGATAACTTATTATCCAGATTAAGCAGGAAGTATTTAAATCAAACTGTCATTGATATAGTTTCAACATCTGAATGAGCCCAAATTTTAATGCTGGAAGATTGTGGTGTCCATTCAAACACATTGCTTACCTAAAATTGTAGTTGTGATTTTACAAAATTACCAAGCAAACTATTACTTGTTTCACTCTGAGTCCAAGGTTTTAGGATCTGGACTGTTGGACAAAAGTTCTGTAAGGTTATTTGAATTAGGCTGTGGTTTTTCAGTATTAGTCTTGATGAATCTTCCTTCAGGTGCTCCTTAAAAAATAGAGTAATTCATCTGAAGAGATCATGGCAGGCTCTTATACTTACCTGGAAGAAATAGCTTGTCTTTATATATCTATGCCCAGGTAACCTTCTGTAGAATATAACAACAGAATTGGAAGGTACCTTGGAGGTCTTCTAGTCCAAACCCTATACCATTTCAGATAAATCGTTATTCAACATCTTCTTAAAAACTTCCAGTGTTGGACCATTCACAACTTCTGGAGGCAAGTTGTTCCACTGATTAATTGTTCTAACTGTCAGGAAATTTCTCCTCAGTTCTAAGTTGCTTCTCTCCTTGATTAGTTTCCACCCATTGCTTCTTGTCCTGCCCTCAGGTATTTTGGAGGATAGTTGACTCCCTCTTCTTTGTGGCAACCTCTGAGATATTGGAATGCTGCTATCATGTCTCCCCTAGGCCTTCTTTTCCTTAAATTAGATATACCCAGTTCATGCAACCGTTGTTCATATGTTTTAGCCTTCAGTCCCCTAATCAACTTTGTTTCTCTTCTCTGCACTTTTTCTAGAGTCTCCACATATTTTTTACATCAAAACAGAATGCAATATTCCAAGTGTGGCCTTACCAAGGCATTATAAAGTGGTATTAACATTTCACGTGATCTTGATTCTATGCCCCTGTTTATGCAGCCTAGAACTACATTGGCTTTTTTGGCAGCTGCTGCACACTGCTGGCCCATATTTAAATGGTTGTCCACTAGGATTCCAAGTTCCCTCTCACGGTTGCTACTATTGAGCAAGGTACCACCTATACTGTACCTGTGTATTTTGTTTTTCTTGCCTAAAGGTAGAACCTTACTGTTTTCACTATTGAATTTCATTTTGTTAGATAGTGTCCAATGTTCAGGTTTGTCAAGATCCTTTTCTATTTAGAATACCTTTAGAGATAAAGTTGTCTGTGAAGACAATCCTGGTAGTTCTGCTAATAAAGACAGGCAAGAAAAGGGATTGGAGAGGAGAATATTGCAATGCACCATCTTTACTAGTTTCAGTTTCTCTCCGAAGTTTATGGAAAAGCCTTTTTTTAAATTATAAACCTTCAGCGCATGGGACCACAGTATCTATAGGACTCGTTATTTCCACAAATTTCTTTATATTTCTTGAAATGGCCTCAGAGTCAGAGGTAGTATTCAGCAGTTTTGGACCAGTTCGGCTGAACTGGTAGCAGAAATTTTGAGCAGTTCAGAGAAAGGTAAATACCACTTCTGGTTGACCCCGCCCCCTGCCCCCATCGTTTCCTGTCCTATATTCCCTTCTATTTTTAGCTCAGCTGATTCACACAGCAGAGCGGATTGCCATGCCTCAGCTGAGCTAAAAAACAGCTCAGCTCACTAGCACTGACACCGAGGGTAGTCTTTGAGTGCTGTGCACATGCGCAAAGTGTGCATTAGGCATGTATGTGTGCAAAGCACATTTTCATAAAACTGGTAGGAAAACATTTGGAATCCCACCACTGCTCAGAGTCTCTGTTCCAAATAAACTTGTGGGGCTACTTATAAACAACTAACTTACTAAATTATGAAACGTTCCTCTTATAAAGTCTGCATGGATCTTAAATTGGGGTCCTTTGCACTGTTAGATGAGATCCTAGTTTGATTTCCTTCAGAGGTTTTTCAATCCTCTATGGATTTTTTTCCCCTATGTTTGCTATGTTGAAGTATTTAACTCAGTGATATTTTTAGCTCTTGTTGCTGCTGAGGCTTATTATATTTTAAGCTAGGCTTAATCAATTAAGTGTCTTATTGTGCATATTTTTGCAGGTATATGTAGATTTGGGGGCTATGAATATGTATGTATATGCAAATGCTGTATGTCACTCTGTTTGCTAAACTGACTAATCAATCTTATAAATAAATATGCCCAATCCATTATCATTGAGAGAACATTATAAAGATTTTTTTTAAGTTCAGTACAGGTTAGTCAAGTTATGTTCTGGTGGCAGCACTATGCATCAGAAGCTTTTTTATTCATATAATATTCTTGCAATAAAAATAGTGTGTATGTATTGGGAAAGCATAACAATAATATATCTATTCAATAATACACTATTCCAATAATATTGGAAATGTGTAAAGGAAATAAAGTGTACAGAGAGGACACATCTGCCACAGCACACACTTTCTATCCTGGAAGTGAGACACTGTAATACTTCAATTAGAAGCACCAGAGTGTCGTTGACTATTTGATCAGCTGGCTAATTTAGAAGGGATTTTTGTAGAGGCTCTATTCACTTAGAAGGAGAGGGCCACACCTCTGCACTGAGGTGGTTTGTTCAAATTTTTTGCTAAAGCCCTTCAAAGCTTTGCTCAACTTTAGAAATAATTAGCCAGATCATATCTGTGTCCATGAAGGCTTATAATTATGAATGAGTTGTGTCCATATCTGTGTCCATGAAAACTTAGAATTATGAATGAGCTGTGCTATCTTGGCAGTTATCAAGGAAATTCTTGACCCTTGCAACATAAATATAGTGGTTTGCACTCCTTTCTTTTTGATAACTTCCTCACACAATTTTTTAAAAAAATGTCAGTATAACAGTAAATTGTCCATAGTGAATGTGGTATATAGTGATATACCCTCCCTAAAAAAAAATCATTGGTTAAAAAAATAAAAACCAGAGATTTTATGCTGTGCTATGTGCATGCATGCTCATGTGCACATAATCTGTTTCTGCATGATGCATCTTTGATCAGTGTCTCCAGTTCATTGCTACATAAGATGACACAGAATATAATGCTAAATAAGTAATTTGCTAAAAATGGTATACCAAGAATAGCATATTTTTTTTTGCAGTTTCCTCATTTGGCCATTCCCCAGTAAAAAATCAAAAAAGGCCATCAGAAAAATACTCACCCTTTTTCTCCAGTATCCCTCTACATATATTAAAACCACAGTTCCAGTGGTGGGTTCCAGGAGGTATGGCCCAGTACGGGCAAACCAGTGGTAGCTGGGAGCAATGGCCACCGTACCGGAACAGTGGCTCATTTGGCCCACCTGCCCGCCTATGTTCCTTACTGCTTTTTGATGCAAACGGGCCAATTGCGCATGCACACAGTATGCAGTGCCTACGTGACCTCCACGAAGAGCTGAGTGTCAGTGCGAGGTAGTTTGTGCATGCATGTGCAGCTTGTGTGCCCGATGAGGACGCCCGCTCCAATTGCAGCGTACTGGTTGCGACAAGATCCAGAACCCACTACTGCACAGTTCCCAGAATTCCCAGCCTAAAGAAAGGTTGGTTGAATAGTGAATATCTCCTGCAGAAATATGGTAGTTTCTATAACATTTGTGTCCATTGAAGTGAGGAAGACTTACTTTCTCCAGTTTTCCTAATCTGATGTCTTGTTCAACATTGCCAGTGTCCATATTCACAGACGTGCCTCTGAAACAGCAATGTTATAAATGTCACAAAGCACAAAAACCAGTTGGGGTGAATATTTAGGAAAGCAGAGGGAATGGGAGGGAGGAAAGCTGCTGCAAATTCATTTAAAAACATGAGCAATGACTTGCACTTTTCCGGTATTCATCCAGCTCTATATAAAGTAAGTTTTATGTGGAAAAAATGTCTTGCCAGAACATCTATCTAAGGATATACTTTCCAGAATAAATATATCAAGTCTACATTTAAAACTATATAAGGAAGCACCAGGAAAAAAATGCAGCTAGTCAGATTCTTGGCACTGTTTTACGCTGTTTTGTTATCAGATTTGGCTTTGAATATATTGGAAGTCTTGGTCATATATCAGCCAGAGCTATATAAGAAGGGAAAGAGCCTAGAAATCTGGGGTACTCTCATCACAACTATCAGTGGCTCTTTAAATCAAATGTTTCAGAAATTACATCAAAGCATGGATCTAGCATCCAGGTTTCCAATTTTATCCTGTAGCTTTTAATCCGATCTGTCACATTAAGAATTCCAAGAGAACTTGTAGTTGGCTTCTAATGAATTGGCCAGAGTTTCATCATCATCTTTGTTTTACCAAAGTGGAACTGAAGGGCAATTTATCCAAAGCAACCCTTAAGCCAAGCAAGACATAATGCCTCTCATTTCCTTTGAGGCTGGTTCACATGACCCTTTCAGCCCATAGAAGTCAGTGATGCAAAAACCCTATGCTACATAGATTTTCAGACTATTTCTGGGTGAATTCTGTGTGTCTGCCCTTCATTATATCCAACTTTTAGTGTACACTTATAAAGCCCTTCATGGTATTGGACCTGGGTACTTGAGAGACCGCCTGCTGCCAATTACCTCCCACAGATTAGGCTTCCTCCAAATTCCATCCGCTGGCCAATGCCGACTGGCGACTACCCGGAGGAGAGCCTTCTCTGTGGCTGCTCCGGCCCTCTGGAACGAGCTCCCCGTGGAGATTCGAACCCTCACCACCCTCCAGGCCTTCCGCAAAGCCCTTAAAACCTGGCTGTTCCGACAGGCCTGGGGCTAATGAGCTTTTGTCCCCCCTCGAATGGTATGGTTGTTGTGTGCTTTTAAATTGTGTATTGTTCTGTTCGTCTTTTTTATTCCTTATTTGTACCCCCCCCCTTGACTTGGATTGTGAGCCACCCTGAGTCCCCTTAGGGGAAAAGGGCGGCATAGAAATATAATAAATTCAATTCAATTCAATTTACTGTGCAACTCTAATGTTGCTCATGTTTATCGTGTTTGATAAATAACATGGCATATCAAACTTAGTGAAATTTCCAATTTTAGCACTTTGGGTAACCAAAAATAGAATTTAGCTATGGATAGTTGACATACAAGAGATATGGTTGTATAGTGGTTAGAGTGCAGTACCGCAGGCTACTTCTGCTGACTGCTGATTGCCAGCAGCTTAGCAGTTCAAGTCCCACCAGCTCAAGGTTGACTCAGCTTTCCATCCTTCCAAGGTCAGTAAAATGAGGACCCACATTGTTGCAGGTAATATGCTGACTCTGTAAACCGCATAGAGAGGGCAGTAAAAAGCACTGTGAAGCGATATATAAGTCTAAGTGCTATTTCTATTGCTATACCCATGTATTTAACTGGTAAAAATGTATCAAAGACACAAATATAAAAGAGAGAGAGCCTGGGAGCATACACATGAAAGGATTTGGTGTCCTCTCTTTTAAAAGGAAGCAAAAGACAAGTCTCCTTTTTAGGCAATTGTTTACTATAACCCAGGATTTCCCCTTGGTATTTTTAATCTTCTGTTTGGTTTTCATTTCTTTCATTCTGGCCCAGTGAAGAATGAAGACCCCCAGAGGTTTCAGTAGACATCATACTATCTATTTGGAAACAAAAGTATTTTTCCCTTGGATTTAATCCATATCCACCTGCATATCCAATTATGTACTATAACCCCAAACCTCTTGACAAGTTCCTACTTCTGTTTTAAGGCTTAACCTATCTTTGGGTTGAAGATAAGAGGTATTCATCAACTTACAAGGCTTTAAAATAAATTTTATCAGTACCAGGGGAACTCATTTAATGATTAATTCGCATGGAGAGCATTTTGTATGGCAACATTACTACAAAAGGGGAGGCCTCATTCTTCTATTTCAACCACAACAATACACGAGGACACAATAGATATAAATTTAAGGTAAACCACTCCAAACTCAACTGCAGAAAATACGATTTCAGCAACAGAGAGGTGGTATTTGCTGGTCCCAGAGGAGAGGGAATGGAGATTTTGCAATATCCTTCCCCTGGAGTGCAGTGGGAATGGAGATTTTGCATTATCCTTCCCCTGCCACGTCTACCAAGCCACACCCACAGAATGGGTAGTTTAAAAATTGAATTTCACCACTGGATGGATATATCTCAATCAAAGTGGGCAGAGAACCGGTTGTTAAATTATTTGAATCCCACCACTGGTTCCATGTCACCACCACCTATGTTGTAACTATTCAAAATGAAAAACACACATATCTCCTCAAATATATGTGATTAACTTTAATGTAGAGAGATTGCTTAGTTTAATTTTTCCAATCATGTTTTCACATTATTCTTGATTGTATTTATATGTCAGTTCTTTTTCTCATTTTAGCAAAGTAGGAAATAATGATGTCCCAAAAGTGCTTTTCAAGAGGCAACTGGACTTTCTGTTTTTTATTTGAAGACATTTTGCTTCTCATTCAAGAATTTCTTCAGCTCTAACTGGATGGAGGGGAAATGGAAGGATTTATATTCCTTGCAAACAGCTAGTCATTTGCATTCTTTTAGCGAGTTGTTAAGATCACCTGGAGGTTTATCTGTATTATCAGGTTCACCTGAGTAGTGCAAATGGGTGTGGATCCTTCTTGGAACTGAGAAAAGGTCTGTGTTGTATACTGGAAATATATGTTGTATACTTCTCCATCTGTTGAGACAGGGATGTTCAGTTTTGACATAGATGGCCTTTTTTCAATCAGCGAAAAACCAGTCAAAGTCCAGGTGACTCTTGAAAAAGCACCTTTGGGATAACCATGACTTTGATGACTGAGAATCTCCATAGACATTTAGGAAGCAAGGAATTGATAACTTCCCTGTCTTTTTTGTGGTGATAAAAAATGTTCCTTCCCCAGTTGACTGGCCCTTACTCACTATCTGCTATAGGAGTCAAGAATCATTCAAAGTATGCAAATACGTTACCGGTATATTAACCTAATTTGCATGCACATATGTGTATATACATTTATATAGTCTTAATAACATTAGAACATAAAAGCTTCAGCTTCTGTTAACACAAAAACGGGCACCTAGAGATCGATAGATCAGATGGCCCCCTGTTGAGCTAACACTGTGGCTGATTGCCAATTTACAGAAGTGCACCTTGGTTTGAATTCCATTGGTTAAAATGTCCAAAGAGAAAAGAAAGTTCAGGGTCAAAAGGGTTAGTCTGTGTCATACTTTTATGCTGGTGAAAAATTGTTAAGCTAGGCAAAAAACTTCCCTAATGAAACAGAATACAAGAGGGAAATAAACAATATTTCTGCTATTAAAAGAATAGAAAATGGATTAAAATAAAATACTAACTATGCTGGTACAAAAGGCTTGCACCATTTTCTCCAGACCATGATTTGTTATACACTGTCTTCCACTGCACAATTTGGAATAAATGGGGGAAATCTACAGTACAAATATTTGAGCAGCTTTTATTGTCACTGATTGTATATTTAGTCTGTGAAATTGGGTCATTTTTTTTCTTTTTTCTTTTCCCTATTCTATTAGCCCAACAGGAACGCTGGCAAGTCATCAGCCCTGCTGGGCCCCAATCCTGACCTCCTTGCAATTGAACAAATACACACCCATGCACAAACAAAACAGAGCAGGTGCAGATGGTTCAACTAATGTTGCCCCAGGCAGGAGATGGCTGGTGTTTTTGCATCTTGTCTACACAACTAGCCTGACTGTGGCATTTGTTGTTTATATTTCACACTGCTGGCCAAGTGAATCAGCCATTGCAATTAGTGTTACTGCTTCAGGGAGAGAGAAAAATAGGGAGAAGAAGAAGAAACAAAACTGAAACAGCTGAAGCGTTACACAGAAAACATCTCTTTACTCAAGCCTGCTAGGAGCAAGGCCAACTAATCAATCGCAGGACCTTTTTCTCCCCAGTTCTTTCAATTTTATTTTGGACAGGTAACAAATTGTGGCCACTCAAATTAGTCACTTGTACTGGATGAATACATCATGAAATGGATTCATTGATGGAGAGGCACTGCATTGTATTTTATTATTATAGATCAGGGGTAGGGAACTATGGCCTTCTACAATCTGTGAACTCAGTGGTGGGATTCAGCCAATTCGCACCACTTCAGGAGATCCAGTTGTGAACTTTCTGAGCAGTTTGGTGAACTGATTGCTGGAAGAAATCATTAGGGCAGAGAACCGGTTGTTACATTATTTGAATCCCACCACTGTGTGAACTTCAATTGCTAGAATCCCTGAGCCAGCATGGCTGGCTCAGGAATTCTGGAAGTTGAAGTCCACAGGTCATTAAAGGAGCCATAGTTCCCCACCCCTGTCATAGATGGACAATTGGGGTATGTTTCAATAGAGCAAAGTATCACAATCTTCCTGGCTGTGGAATTCTGGGAGCTGAAGTTCATACATCTTAAAGTTGCTAAGGTTGAGAAACCCTACAATAGAGATTATTGAGTACTATAGATATGCAAAGAGGCAGAATGGATAAAGGGCTAAAAGCACTTCCTTTCAATACTGTCTTAGATAAATATGGTTAATAAATCAGAATATTTTACCATGTATGAGAGAAAACAAATGAAGTAGATATTCCTGGTAGAGAAAGAACATAGTTAACAAAAAACTGCAAAGAGTTGAAGCCCAGTTGGCAGCTGTAATGAAATTAAGCCAAATGCCACTTGGCATCTGTAATATATCAGAAAAGTCAAGGAAGATAATAGCTTTTCTAAAAAAAAACTTTTTGCATTTCTAAATGAGTCAGTTTCCCCAAAATGTGGCATGGAGGGGATTTTACAGCTGAGATGTCAGATTTAATAGCATTTAAATTTGTGATGGAAAGAGATCAAGGCTTGGCTGTTCCATCCAAACTCAGAATGAGAAATCTAGACCCTGCAGTATATTATGTTAAAAGAAATAAGCCCCAGGGGAAGTTTTTCTTAATTCACAGGTCTGCAACTAAAAAGCTGTTTGATTATTTTCATCTAATTTCCATGTATTTTGGTGTGCTGAAAACAAATAAAATATTGAAAAAACTCCTAGACGTCATGATTTGCCACAACATGCAAAATTGTCTTCAAATTTATCATTTTTCTAAAAAAAAATGGTATTTTTTATATTATGGGTTTTTAACCAAATTTAAAGTTTAAATTACTATTAATTAATTCACATAAGTGCATTTAAGATATAAAATGCCAAAAAAAACCTTAAAGGGTTTGTCTGAGTTATGTAAAAAAAATATAGCACTGTAAATCTGACGGTCAGCAATATATACATAAGCTAAGCAAGTTTTAAGTCTGTACTTCTAATGGTAGAAGGGGTTAATCTTTCCTGAAGAATCCAGTGGGAGGGAGACACAGGGCAGATAGCAGCATCACCGGTCAGTGCAGGGGCCGTGGCCAGCACTGTGATGTCTCATGTACAGACACAGAGCTGATCTCTCCTGCTCTCACGACACTTGTGCACAAATCATCATCAGGTTCTTGGTTCTAGACTTTTTCATCGCAATTCATGTTAGCTCATCATTCTTCAACCGTTATGTTATGGCTCCATGAAAGTGTATTAATTCTCCAGACAGTTTCTGTTTCATCTGTGGTGAACATACAGTGTTGAAGCAACCGCAGAATATTACAGACTTTGTGAAAAAAGTATACTTTACATACTTTGGACTAAAAATTGGAGATCAAGATAAAGTTTAGGCGCCTCATAAAGTGTGCAAATGGTGTGTTGAGGACCTCCGAAACTGGTTCAAGAGTAAGAAAAAATCTTTCCGTTATGGGATTCCTATAGTATGGCGAGAGCAAAAGAACCATAGTGATGACTGTTAGTTTTGTTCATGCGATGTGGAAGGGTTTAATTCCAAATGGAAGCATTCCATTTCATACCCAAAGATGGATACTTCACTCAGCAATTTGTCCCATCTCCCAGTACCCCAGATATACCAGTACACAAACCCCCTGCTACCTTGGAAAAGATACCTAGCGCCGATGAAGGTGAAGTCATACCTGAACCAGATGACGAATCAAGTTCTGACTTTGAAGATGATACAAGACCAAAATTGTTTTCTCAGGAGGAGATGAATGATTTGGTAAGAAACTTGAATCTTTCCAAAGATGCCACTGAGTTACTCGGATCAAGGCTGAAAAGCAGGAATTTATTGTTGCCAGGAGTGTCATCTTCATGGTTCAGACATCGTGAAAAGGAGTTCATTCCTTACTTCACCCAGGAAGACAAGTTGGTTTATTGCATAAATGTTGAAGGTCTGATGGGTCAATTTAAAATCCAATACGATTCAGAGCAATGGCATCTTTTTATAGATTCTTCAAAAAGAAGTCTCAAAGCAGTTTTACTCCACAACGTTTTTTATGCTTCCATACCTGTAGGTCATTCCGTACACTTGAAGGAAACCTATGAGAACTTGGAATTGGTTCTTTGTAAACTTAAACATGAAGACCATGGTTGGCAAGTGTGTGGGGACTTGAAAGTCTTGTGCATGCTGCTCGGGCAACAAACTGGGTATACCAAATACCCTTGTTTTCTGTGTCTATGGGACAGTCAAGACCGACAAATTTACTGGACCAAGAAGAGTTGGCAGCTGAGGGTGCTAACAGTCGGTGAAAAAAATGTCCTCTGAGAAACTTTGGTACCTTCCCATAAAGTTCTTCTACCACCTCTCCGCACAAAATTAGGATTGATGAAGCAATTCATAAAATCACTTCCAAGAGATGGAGAATGCTTCAAATACTTGGTCACAAAGTTTCCATGCCTGTCGGAGGCAAAATTGAAGGAAGGTGTATTCGTCGGACCAGACGTTAGGAGGCTTATAGTTGATCAAGAGTTTGTCAATACCATGACGGATCCTCAAAAAAAAAGGGTGGATTGCATTTAAAGAAGTTGTACAGAAATTTTTAGGCAATAACAAAGATCCTCACTACAAAAAGATCGTCGGAAGAATGCTGAAAGCATTTCAAGCTTTAGGTTGCCTGATGAGTTTGAAAGTGCATTTCCTCCAGTCCCACCTTGACTACTTTCCTGAAAATTTGGGAGCTGTGAGTAAGGAACAAGGTGGATGATTCCACCAAGACATTAAAGAGATGGAAAGGAGATACCAGGGAAAATGGAGCATTACAATGATGGCAGACTACTGTTGGATGCTTCAGAGAGACATTCCAGATGCTACGCACAAGCGTAAATGCACCAAGAGGAGCTTCACAAGGAAGAAGAGTTTAGTGTGTATAGGTGAGCTCATTTCAGTTCAAAAAAGGATTTTCATGAAAATATTGTAATAAAACTTTAATTTTATAAGTCTATTTCATTTATTTTGAGCTATTGCCTTATTTAACATAGTTACCTAAATTGTCAGGAAACATGATGTCCTATGACAAAATGGAGGTCATTTTCGGATTCAGCACACCAAAAAACATAAAGATTACGTGGAATAACCAAAACAGCTCTCGAAAAAATTTTTTTTTGCAGACTTGTGTTATGGTTATTGCCAACAATGAAAATTCATATGACTTTTCAGCATGAAACAGGTGATTTAATTTTGGCTCTGATCTGATTCTCATGTACATATATTTCTAAATTCTACAGGTGATCTTCCAATGTTTTCCAGTATAAAACTGAGTGTTCCACCTTCCATTTATCATTAAACATAAAACAATAAAACACATTTCCTCTCCCAAGGGAATTCTCTATACCTGGTGTTTAGACAGATAGTTATAAACCTTATCTAAGTTATGCAAATAACTACACAGATTATGGATAAATATATATAAAAAAATTGTGTGTGGAGAAAGATACAGGAAACTATAGACATGTGCCCTGTTTGTGCTTGGGAGTTATCTTGCTACTTTTAGGTGTTGGTTTGTGAGTCAAATTTTGTACGAGACAAATTGAATTCCTCTTCAGGCATACAATTTGCCATATAAAGGCATAATGTGAAGCATTAACAATGGAAAGATAATGCCTTAAGCTTTCTGAATACAAGGACCGATTGGGAATATGTAACTTTCATGCATGTGTGAAAATAGACCTAACAGTTTGAGAATATGGTTGGTCAGCATAGATTCAAAGAAAATGGGTGGGGGAGAGGAAAGGGAAGAGAGAGGGGAAAGAGAAAGGAGAGGGGGGAAAGGGAGGGAGGGAGAGAGGTTTTGTAGAAGAATTTATCTTTTTGCCAGTTAATTTCTTCTATTTCCTGGTTCTGCACAGTCTACATTTACTCAAGATATAATGTAAATTACTGAAATCTATCTCTACAATTCTAAGCAAATCCCCTGCTTTTACTTAATCTGTGCCCTTGCTTTGAATATCTTCTTATATCTTTCATCAGGAAAATATTATAATCAGGGTCACAGTAGCAGCCATCAAACAAGAGTGATTATGAGATGAATATGGAATGCTTGTAAAAAGTCAAATAAGATTGAATAGGATTGGGGACATATTAACAGATAAAGAGGTGCTATTGAATAAAAACCACACACAGGATTCTGACCTATTTATGCCAATTTGATTAAGGAGGTGAGAAATAACTGCCACAGTAGGAAGGAAGTAGCTAACAACTGATTGTCAAGGGGCAGGTGTTGATATGAGTCTGCTTCTTAAGTGGTACATATTCAGAGGAACATGGCTCTATTTTTAAAACACATTTTTTTCTCTCAGGAGCCATTTTCAAGCGGCTATGTCATTTTGCTTTCTAAAAACACACTGGATCTAACACTGACAAAGGAAACAAACCAAAGTGCTAAAAACAACAACAACAACCGGTGTAGAGCTTTCATCTCAACACCTTCTGCAGATGGGTTTAGCAACTTCTTCAAAAATTTAAATGGTCAGAAGGACAGCCTTAGTATCTCACCTTTTGAGAGTTCAGCAACAAGATGCATATTACTCAATTGGTTTGTCTTTGGACCTGTACACAGGTTTGTCACAGATTGTCAAACTGGTAGCATAAAGAATCTAATGTTCAAAAAATCATACAGCTGATATGCAGGATGCAAGGAGAAGGGCACAGTTCTTCAGAGTTGGTGACCTGTAATACAATTTCATTGAGTTTGATGCTTCTCTGGGTAAAGATCTATCAAAAATATTATTTCTAGAATTCAGTGCATAAATATAACTACAATACTTATTTATTAAAAGGAATGGACAAAATACACCAGTTAGATGGGCACAATTCAACAGTTCCTGGATTAATAATCTTCTTGGCACCAAGCATTGGGGATGGAGGCATTTGTATCTGCAACACATAGACTAATATTATCTTTATAAAATTCTCAATCGGTTACTATTCTCTACAATCAAGTAAATGCAATGTTGTAAAGCCTGAAGTAGTTACATAGTTGCAAGATTTAAATTACATTGTCAGAGCCATTTTTAAATTCTCTTAGATAAATATTTCACAAAAGTATAGAATACATTTCTTCTTTTAATTTGAGTTTGCATAAAATGTGTTAAAGTTGTATTTTATGGACATACTAAAATACTCATGAAAACAAATATGTGCATCTTTTTTCAAACACATGGAATAACATTACAGCAGATTGTTAAAATTTAAGATTGTTATTGGATCAAAAATGTTTGGTTAAACTGAGTGGCATAATTACTCTGTACATTAATTACCATATTTTTCGGAGTATAAGACGCACCAGAGTATAAGATGCACCAAGGTTTTGAAGAGGCAAATTGAAAAAACAGTAGGTAGGAAGATAGAGGAATAGAGAGGAAGAGAAAGAGAGAGAAATACAGTAGGCAGGTAGGGAGAGAGAGAGAGCAGTTAGTAGGTAGATAAAGGGATAGAGAGAGGGAGAGAGAAATAGAGAGATAGAGAAATACAGTAGGTAGGGAGAGTGTGTAGGTAGGTAGATAGAGGGATAGAGAGAGAGAAATAGAGAGAGAGAGAAATACAGTAGATAGGTAGGGAGAGGGAGAGAGTAGGTAGGTAAGTAGGTAGATAGAGGGGGAGAGACAGGGGAGAGAGACAGAAATACAGTAGGTAGGTAGAGAGAGAGAGTAGGTAAGTAGGTAGATGTTTCCATGTGTATTTATCCATGTTCTGGAGAAGGAAATCGCTGACAATCTGCAGCACCTAAGACTTTGTTTCTGCTGGCGCAACACTTGATTACTCAATGTAATTCTCATCAATGCAAGAGTTTTCGAAAAGGAAAACTCTGCAAACCTCCCGAAAACGGGACCATTTTTGTCAAATAAATTGCATGCATAGCCTTATGGAGGCTTATAGAGTCCTGCTGGGGAGTGGGGGGGCAAAAAACGGCCCATTTCTTTGCTCATTTCTGAACTCCCCAGTCCCCAGGAGCTTTCTGAAAGCCTCCATAAGGATATGCACAGCCATTTTGGTGAAGGGGCGGGGCTTCGGGAGGCAAAACATTCTGTATTTGATGTATGATGCACCCAGATTTTCAGCCTCTTTTTTGAGGAAAAAAGGTGTGTCTTATACTCTGAAAAATACGGTATTTATTGTATTATAAAATGAAAAGAATGAAATATCCACATCTGTTCTGAGAGGAACTCATGGTAAAAGACTCTCAAATTGCAGGAAACAATATGCTGAATTGTGAGGACCATTCTAGCCAATCTGAATTATGTTTCTCATTGATCTCAGTGGAAGCTTGACATGCCCCAGTTCTGAAAAATTATTTTTAAAAAGCTATGCTGTAAATAGGGTGATCAATTATGTATTACTGCAGAACAGAACAAAGGATGAGCATACAAAATTGAAACAAAAAAAAAGAAACATGATAAGATGAAAAATTGTGAATAATTTATATACTTTAAATAGTAATAAAACTGATATAAATGGGGGGAGGGTGATCAGGTGACCCACCTGCTTATTTAGTTTATATGTTTGAATGGCAGCTTTTGACACCTATTGTCCTTTGTAGTGGCTCCTTTAAATTAGACTTGGATGAAAGGCTGTTCAAATAGAAGATATCTTCAAATACAGAACTGGGATTTGATTGATTGATTGATTGATTGATTGATTGATTGATTGGCTGGCAATCAAGTTAGACTTGACCATTAGTGATGCTATAGATATATCCTGCAAAATTATTTGTCTGCAATCTAGTCTTTCATTTCTCAAGAATAAAAAACAACTTTATGACACATAATCAATCAATCAAGATGTCAATACGTAGTTGATTCGTTTCATTTTTCACTCCCTTCAGTGACAATATCTTTGCCATTGATATTAAAGTGACCTTATGCCTACAGCCTCTGCTGCCCAATAGAAATGCTATTTGCTTTAGCTGGGCTTCTATGGATGACCTTCACACCTTGGGTGACCCTGCTAGGAATACATATTCTTGGCATATTGTAGAAGGTAAAGAGGATGGCCTTCATGGGAGGAGGGAAACAAAGTGTTTCAGACAGACACACACTGAATTCACCTGAAGGTAAAACAGAGGACGAGAAGTACATTCAGACTTGAAAGATTTTGTTACTATAGCCAATCTTAATGAAAGAAGTTTTTAGGCAAATCTAAGCCGGACACATACACTCCTGGGACTCTTCATTCATCTCTTAGAACAATCTCCTTTGCACACAATAAGTTAATACAGTAGGATCTTGGAGGAGACTAAAGGACTGATAGACCTTTAGATATTGTATGAAAGACGGCCAGTAGTCACCTTAGGAATGAAAAGCACAATCCTAGACAAGTTTGCCCAGAAAAAGGTCTATACTACTTCCGAATTTAGTGATACTTCAACTATGTACTGATAGGATAGCAGCTAAAAAGTTTCTCTACGTGTTATCTAAGTATTTTAAAATGATGCTCACTAAAAGAGGAGCTATCCACACTGAGCCTGGATTCAAGACCCAAATACCACACAAGGAGTTGAACTCCTGTTAATTGTTCCTGCCAGTGGTGGGATTCAAATAATTTAACAACCGGTTCTCTGCCCTAATGATTTCTTCCAATAACTAGTTTAACAAACTGCTCAGAAAGTTAACAACCGGTTCTCCTGAAGTGGTGCGAACTGGCTGAATCCAACCACTAGTCCCTGCCCATCTAGCAGTTCAAAAGCATACTAATGCATATAGATAAATATGTACCAGTTCAATGGGAAGGTAACATGGGAAGGTATAGTGATGCTGGCCACATGACCATAGAAAGGATCTTTGGACATGCTCATTTCCAAGATGAGAAGCCCACTCCTCTAGAATTGGATATAACTGGATAGGAAAAACTTTTACCTTTTTATCCAGAATCCATCTGAATTTAATTGTTTAAATTTTGCACAGTTTTAGCCTGCAACTTCAATATGTTTAGCACAGAAATCCTACTATCTCTTAGTTTTATTTTTGGAAATTTGTTGTAATTAGGCATAATTATGAAATATAAATTCTGTTTGGAGTTAAAATAACCTGTGACACATTACATCAGAACATTATAATTCAGGTCACATTTTAGTACCCTGTGCTGATTTCTTTCTAGGTGTGTGATTTGAACTGTTCACTGTTTGTTAAAGATAAGCAGACAATAATTTGAAACTTCAAGTTTTCCTCATGCTTTGACTTTAGTCACTTAGTCTCTTGAGGAAGACAAGAACTGTATAGAAGTTCAATGACGTTTTCCTTCTTTCTCTCTTGTTGACGCCGTATGACTTTTCCACAATCTAACTATGGCCTTAGTTTCTCAAATTATGCCAATTACAACAGATGTTTCCTTAAAGTACTTATAGATATGGATGATGAACAGCAATATGGATGGTAAAAATTTTCTGAATTAAATCCAGAAGGAGGTATTGGAGCAGTTGAACCATCTGGATAAAGCTCTTCATTCAAACAAGATGTTTAAGGTGTTGCTATATGCAAAGGAGTGTTTTGTCCAATTTACTTGTTAAAACTACGCTATCTTTTTTTAAATAATTTTAAAAAAAATTTAATTTTAAACAAATACAACATCTTTCTTTACATGCTACAGAAAGTGTATCAGTTGGTTACAAAAAGACTTTCGTGCATCTTTTCCACAGTCAACAAACATAATTCATATTAACTTAAGTATTTTAACTCAAATATTCATACAAGTCACTATCACCATATCTCCATTTTCATTTGACTATAATTGTTTAAGCATCCTTCATCATAAAATATACCAAAATTTAATACATAACCACATAATGGCCTTTCAATTACTATTTCTAAAATCCTCCACTAACACTAAATCCTTATGTCCTATTCTAGCTAAACATCCATAATATTTAATAACAAAGTTTTCTAATCCTCCTTTCCAAATCACTATTTAAATCCAGTTTCCTTATGTTATACCCATATCTATATATGCATTGTTATTCTTATCCCTCTTTTATTTGACTATATCCTATATCATAACATTTTCCCCTAATAATCAAAACTTTAACTGTATCTAACTTAATTCTTTTTTATTGTTATTATTAACCTTTATGTATAATCCAAAGGGATTGCTAATCTTCCTTACATGGGTACCATTCAATATTCATATCCAATTATACTCATCATAACACTACACATTGTATACATTAGTAACATTATCAGTTATTTATTTAAGCTATATCTATTGTGAATAAATTTCACTAAATTTAACTAGTTTTAAATTGTATTCTTCCATCTATCAACCTGTATCTTTCCAATAGCAAAACAGTCTCATATCTTCTGCCATTTGTGGTGCCAGTCCTCTAATCATCTTCTTGATCAGCTTTATATATCTCCTCTTAGCAATTCCTTGCTTATAAGATCTCTCATATAATCTTGATGCCCACTTTCTGTTTCCTTATTCAGCTTATCTTTGATTGTCAGCAGTGTTATCAATGCTTTTGCTAATAGAATTTCTCTCTTTAAATCCATAGATTCTTTGGTTTTTTTCTTCTTCTGTATCTTGCCCTCTGGGATAAATTTCCTCTCCATTTAATCCCTCTTTCAGTATTCCATGGTTTCCATTTTCAGAGACATACCAATCACCATAAATATCCGCAGGTTTAATCTCTTTATATTCGTTTTCCATTTCAATTTTTTGAGTTTTAACCACCACATTTTGCATTAGATAGACATCCTCAATTTCTTCATCATATTTTGCTGTTATATGCTTTACGTCTTCCAGTTTCTTCTCTATCCTTTCATATGTATTGATAATTTCTGTATTTTGGAAAGTATCTTTTGCAAGCTTGAAATTTCTGTTTTCTTTTGAAATTGTGTCATTCTCTCAGCTAACAAACACAGCTGCTCTAGCTTGGAAGGTTAATGAAATTAAAACATAGATTCACAAAAACGTTTGTTTTCACTTTTATCTGGTTAAAGATATACTTCAAAGGGACATCTGTGTGCTTCCCTTCTTATCACACTCTATAGCCAAGCAGTGAAATCTTGTAGTGCCAAGTCAAAACAATCAGTGGAGGAAAAAAAGTGTTCCATTTTCAATACACAAACTCCAATCCACAAATCTCCCAGCTGAGCAGCAGTGATACTGTTGCAAATCTTATTTCTTTTGTATCTTTTTTGTATTTCAAGTTAGAAAAAATAGTCCAATCTTTAAATGAGTTAGAAAAATACCTACAGCAATGAAAGAGGAAAACTTTAGTCCATAGGTTATAGAGAACAACAACAGAAAAAATAGAGGAAGAAAACTTAATCCATCCGTTTCAAAAGGCTTGCATAAATTCCATCCATGAAGATAGCATTTAAAAAGTAAGATAACCACTGTCCAAAACATTCCAAATTTAATTCTGCCGCTTGATTCTTCTGTTCTCCAATTTAGATTAATTTTAAGTTTTTTTATAGGCAGTCTCTTTTTAAAACAGTAAAAGTCCCTCACCAGCTGGAAACACTTTCTCTTTCCGTATCCTTCCATTTTGGAGCCACCCCGACTTTGTCAGCCTTGGCTGGATTTTTTGTCACTGGCTTGAAGAACTTCTCTTACATCTATCAGGGACTTTGCAATGTCCCTGAAGTCAGGAAGATGTATTCTTCCTGTTCACCATCTCTTCGGGATGGTTTAGGTCCGTTTGGACCACCCAGCAGCAAAAGTATCGGCTGCGGTCTCGGAGCATTGAGACCACATGTCCAAATCGT
Source organism: Thamnophis elegans (assembly GCF_009769535.1). NCBI lineage: Eukaryota > Metazoa > Chordata > Lepidosauria > Squamata > Natricidae > Thamnophis > Thamnophis elegans. The sequence goes on along the minus strand of NC_045548.1, from coordinate 32,316,932 downwards.
TGCAACATTGGCTCCTCCATCCAAAACTATGCTATCTTAATTAAACAACCAATCAATACAATTGGATCAAATATCCTCTGGCATATTACAAAAATATCCATAATTCTCACATCATTTATATTTTTAGGAGTTTAAAACCAATACCTGAAAAGACAGTGAATTTGTACATATAATGTACTCCTCCAAGGATGTAATATCATTGAGGGGCAGTATAGACATTTATTCTTTAGGTGTGGTCTGACGAGGACCTTTAATGACACAAAGTTGAAGCAATTTCTCACAGGGTAAATAATGTTGATTTCAAAGCTTCATCTGCTTTTCTCTTCATGCAATAATTTTTAATTTTAAAAGGTAAGATAAATACATATATACTGCAGCAGATAAAATGTTCCAATTCTAAAGACAAGCAGTTTCCACACCTAGCAATCTTCAGAACAGAGCCATATGACCCTGAGTTTTATTGGGATTTATATTTTCTTGTGTGGATTTGCACTTTGTCTTTGGTAGCACTTATTACTCTTTTATTTATTCTGATCATAGTAACTAACAAGTAATTACAAGAGTCATAATTTTTGTTTACGTTTAACATCCAATAATATTAATACCTGAAGTATTGTCAAAGGGTTTAGAGTGACTGAGAGGTTGCCTTGATTTGATTTTTAAACTCTGTAATTTTGCAAAAGGGTTTCCTCCAACACTTTTCATTGTACTCCTGATTGACAGTACAAAAAATAAATTTAAAAATAAATAAAAGCTATCAAAAGTGTAGCAATAAATTAAATTCAAATGGCAGGATACTAGCCAAACTATTAGGAAATGCATTGTTCCTGAAGAAGGACATTTCGGAGGGTTGTAAGTATATGAAAATGGAAATAACCACCATATATTCAGCTCTTAAGTTGAATATTATATTTCTTTAACATGTTAAAGAAGTTTGCTATTGTGCAATGGAGCTGAACACTGAAAAATACATTAATGTAAAGAGCATGTCTTATTAATTTTGTAATGCAAATTATTCTTAGGCTTTTAAATTCCCAGAATTTTTAGAATATATTTTTTTACAAAACTACGCTCTCTTCGTATATTTTTAAGTACCTTACCTTTTGTCAACAACCATGCTTCTCTTTTTTTACCTGAAACCACGGACATCTGCAGAACATCATTGATGATATCACTCATGTTAAACATAACCATGGAAATGATGGAAATGATAAATGTATTTATTCATACTATGCAGTGCCATCATGCCTTGTGCCAAATGCTTATGCAGTAGGCAAAAGCTGTAGATTCAGTTAAACCATTGGGCACATTGCAATGATACTGCCATAGCCAATTACAATTTATTCATGCACAAAAACTATTACAAATATATTTGAGCAAATCAAGGTGGGGTTGATTAGGAGGGCTAGAAGCTGAAGTGATGAGGATGTCTGGGATATGGAAAGGAAAAGCTGAAGTAAAGACTTTAGAGAAAGACTTGTGCAATGTAGAAAGTGGAGGTCTTGCTGAAATGGGGCCTCATAAACCAGTCAATGAAAACTCAAAGTAAAAATTGGCTTATAAAGTTCCTGGTCCTCACAGTCTGCACACTAATGTTCAAAAAATGGGGGATAAACAAGGTAAATTTGAGTCATAATACTGAGAGAAAATATAATTTAATAGATATAATAAAAGCCTAGTGAGATTACTCCCAGAGATATAGTCCTTAAAGAATATAATTTGTTTAAAAGGAATAGAAACAATAGAAAATAAATGATATTCTGTGGGTGTGTTTTAAAACATTTCTACTTAGAAATTTCCATGAATGAAGTTGTCCATGCTGTAGAGGGAAATTTGACTTAAGATGTATGGAAAAATAAATAAAAACAATATTGTGAAGTGGCTCCTTTTATTCAACAAGAGAAATAATGTACAGTATATCACAGAAGTGAGTACACCCCCTCACATTTTGTAAATATTTAACTATTTGTTGCCAGCAGTTTAGACATGTGTGTTGCTTTATTCTAAGGGGACAGCACATTTACACTGTTATACAAGCTGCATACTCACTACTTTACATTGTAGCCAAGTGTCATTTGTTCAGTGTTGTTACATACTTAAATACTTAAATATTTACAAAATGTGAGTGGGTGTACTCACTTGTATATGATTCTTCCTAAAGCAAACCACAGCTCTTTCAAAGAGGCTATATAGGCGGTTTTCGACTTACAATCGCTCTCTTAATGACTGTTCAAAGTTAGGGTGGACCTTCCCAGAGCTATTAATGACTCATTTTCAGAGTTACAATGATCACACACACACACACACACACACACACACACACACACACATATATCCAAGGTCATTTGATTGAATTTTGGGAGCTTGGCAGCTGGCTCACCTTTTTGGCCATTTACAGCCTTCCACTATCCTGTGCCATGATTTGCGACATTTTCCACCAGCTTTCAGCTTTACTTTCAGTTTCTGACAAAAAGAATGCCTATCAAGGAAAATTTATTCACTTAGTGTCTGATGCATTTCCTTAATGATTGAGGTTTGAAAAAAAAAGGTTGTAACTTCAAATCCAGTCATGTGATATCTCAACTTATGACCGCAATGATTTATTACTATTATTCTGGGCTCAATTACAATTGTACGTCAAGGACTACTTGTAGTGATGGAAGGCTTTAAATGCTACTACAAATGTTGGAAAGCAAACTCTGTGAAACCGAGATACTACCCTGTCATTTTTGCCTTATCTTGCTGACAACATTTCCTTGCATAAAGGGAACAGCTTCTGTAATCAATAGGGAATTGAAAGGAGCAGGAACTTTGAGACACTAACTGTATTGCTGAAGTTCTTGATTTTAAGGAAAGCTATAAGAGAGTGTTGCAAAGTGTATTCTTTCAACTTACAAAAGTGGATTTTAATAAATCCACTTAAAATTCATTAAATTTTAATAAATCCAGAGTCATGATGGCAAGGATCCTGTGACCAAAAAAGTAAATGGGAAAGCAGCTTGTGATGGATGATAATTGCTGATATAGAAGATATTACAAGCACAATTGCAAACAATTCAACTGAGGGAAAACAAGGTGAGGGAAGTACACAGAGCATGGTTTTCCAACTCCTTCACTGGCCGTGCCCCTGGTGAAAAAAAAAGCATTTTATTTTGTTTAACATGTTTGCATATTCTTTCTACTTGGAATTAATCAGAGGTTATAGACATATGTATTTATACATGCTTGTGTGAGCGGTTCAATTGGGGATATACATGTATTTATGGTTATATGTCTGTTCTCCCTTTGTGTCTATGTGGGTTTCCACATGATGGATTGTATACAACCTACCCCAGGTTGTGGGTCACAGAAGGTGGGAAATTTAAAAGTGAAATATTTCCCAACTAACTTTCCCTTAGGGACCAAGTGGATTTTTTTCCTTCGAAATATTTTACTTTGAGATATATACGTGCATATATCATGATAAATAATATTTGCCCCTTATTCTGGTTGGTGAAATCCCCTTTTGAGTATTATGCACGGTTTTGCATAATACTAAAAAAAAAAATTCAGCAAAATGAGAATAGATTCCGAAAAGGGCAATGAAAACTCCATGGAGAAAAATGGAAGGAAGAGTAAGTGTTTAGCCTTGGAGGAAAAAAAAGGTGGGTGGACAGGTAATTTAGCAGCATTCTTCAAATACTTCATATATATCTATATGAAAAGGTTCAAGTAGAGTTCAGATGGCCTTTTGTCTAGGGTGTTTTTACTTGGATTTTTACACTGAGCAGAAGTTTGAACCTTATGGCTTGAATGTTGACTTGAACTTTACCTTCCAACTGTATGATTCCATGACTCTAGGGACAAATCTTCCCAAGTATCATAGATGCAAACCTCTTATTTGAAGTTTGCTTTTAGGTAGCTGCCATATTGTTCAGATGTGGTACACTGTGGGTTTCTAGACAATCAAATCAGAGAGGGAAACCAGAAAAAAAATCATGACTTGCTTTTGGACCTTCCCCCAACATAAAGAATCATTTGGACAATACTGCAACTTAAAAAACTACACAAAATGATAATTTGTAGCTTTGATATTCTAGAAGGGGGGGATGAGAACCCAGACAAGCTAATTCACAGTCATGATTCTGGCATGCAAAAGCTGGGTTGTGAGTCAAATTTTAATTTTCCCCTAGTATTCTTCTCTCAGTGTTAACACTTCCGCTTTTCAGAAATAAACAAAATCATTTTATAACTTTGTGGTTTTTCTAATCACAGGCTTCACACTCCTTGATAGCCAAGATTCATAGCTTCCTATATAAATGGTACTCTAGCTATTTGTTGTAGTTTCTTTTGACTGGATCCCTAATCTCTGCCTTTTTTTATGGTCAAAATCAATTTCAGAAAAATAAGAATTATCATTCATAAAATGTTTTGATTGACATGACACTTATAATTCCATATTGCAAACAATAGCGCAAGGTAGATTATTCAAAGTTAAATAATTGTTCCTGTAATTGTTAGTATAAATCCGTCATCTCATCTTCTGCTCCCTTTCTGGAATTTTCAGCAATTGCCCTGCATTATTTTGCTTCTTAATTCAAACCAAGTTTCTCATTTTCAATAAAAATCCATCTTGATTTTAACAGCAGCAGAAAACCAATAACATTTTGTAGTAATTTAAGTGGAAAGTGTTTTCTTGTTATAGCTGTATTCAGTTACACACTCTAACTACAAAATGCTATTTTGGATAACTTGGAAATAATTCCCAATACATTTAGTACAAATTACTTTTGAATTTTATTTATTTAAATTTGTTACATATACCCACTTCTTTAGCTTACAGAATGAAAATAGTAAAAACACGGAACTGTACAGACAATCCAGATTAAAACAACAGATCCTAAATAGCTAAAGTGAATGAAGCTCATCTGAATTAATATTAGGCACTGCTAGAACTGAACTCTTCACAAATATATGCTAAATATTTCCAACATATGGAATCCAAGGTGAGTTGCACCTCACAATACAATACAATAGCAGATTTGGAGGTTTCCAGTCATCTGGTAGTTCTCCAGTGTTCAATTTGGTTTAATTTTGTACTGTGAACATCCCTCTAATCAGCTTTAGGTTTATGCCTATCTTGCCCAGTGGTGGGTTTCAAAATTTTTTAGAACCTCTTCTGTAGGTGTGGCCTGCTTTGTGGGAGTGGCTTGCTGGCCATGTGACCAGGTGGAAGTGGCTTGCTGGGCATGTGATGGGGTGGGAGTGGCTTGCCAGCCATGTGACCGGGTGGGAGTAGCTTGGCAGTCATGTGACTGGATGGGCATGGTCAACTTGTAAAATGTGATGAAACTCACTTAACAACGCTCTTGCTTAGCAACCAAAATGTTGGCTCAGAAACTCTGGTATTGGAAGCACACAAGTCTTAAAGCTGTCAAGTTACAAGATCCTTGCACCCCCAACCCTTTAGAAAAAAAACCCAGGGGTGTTCAAACTTGACATCTTTAAGACTTGTGGACTTCAACTCCCAGAATTTCTCCTCTCGCTCATCATCTTGATGATGTGCGGATGGGCAGGGAGAGGGAGCTGGAACCGGTTCTTAATGGCACTGTAGATTTGTGGAACCTCTTCTATAGAACTGACAGGAACCCACCCTTCATCTTGCCACACCCAATTCCACACCCCTTTTGTGCCAGGAACCATGAACCAATCCCTCTTTGGTTGGTTTGTAGAACAAAATAACGTTAAACTCATCCTATTGCAAATCCAAAACTTATTTTCATTCAGACTCTAAATGTTCGAAATGTTTAGAGGATTGCATAGTTTTTAATGTAACCCAATTAAAATGTGATTTTCCTTGCAATAGATTAAACTGACCTTTCCATAAGTCCAGTAATGATTATTGACAATCATTGCTTTGTATCACAACAAGGAGAAATGCTCTCTCATTATTTTAAAGCGGTCATTCCTTTTTTTCTGATATTTGACTGCTTTTCTCTTTGCCTACGGTGACACAACATTGGGAAGTTAGCAAAGCACTTCAGCAACAGTTACACTAAAACAAAGAGCAGTTGAAACGTGATTTTAAAATCTATGTTGATTGAGGCACAGGTTCATGTATCATTCATGTCGAAGACATGACTGATTCTTGAAGGAACAGCCAAGCATTCACTATGGTGATTATCTAAAGTTCAAATTTTGTGGTGAGGGAAACAGAGAGAAACAATAAGAATATATTTTTCATACAAAATAAGATTATATTATAATATACAAAATAGAGCATATTTTACAAAATTAGATTAGATTGTTGTATAAAAATACAAAAAAAGAGAAAAAAGATTGGTGGAAGGATGAAAAATCTACCCCTAAACACCTATAAAGGGGTGTCAAACTCAAGGCATGGAAGCCAGATTCAGCCTGCAGGGTGCTTAGATCTGGCCTATGGGGCTGCCCTGGAAACACCAAAGAACCTTCCCACAGTGCCTCTCAGCTCGGGAGGGACGTTTTCACGGGAAGAAGGTTGCAGCCAAAAATGGTGCTCGGGAGCATGTTTTCTCTGGCAGAGCACTCAGGCCTCCATAGACGCCCCCGACACAAGTGATGTCGAACTGGCCATACCCACCTTGCCCTCCCCAAGGTCAAACACAACCCTGAAGCAAAGCTTAATGAAATCAAATTTGACACCCCTGCTCTAAACAAATAAACAAAACAATCACAGACTTTAACAGAAAATTATGACTGCAGAAAAAATAATTACAGCTAGACTGGCTTGCATTGAGGACCTATATACTGCATGAGCTGGAAAGAGGGCTGTGAAAATATCTACAGATCCTTCACATTCTGGACATAAACTGTTTCAACTGATTCTCTCAAGACAATGCTATAGGGCATTGCACGCTCTATAGTGTAATAGATAAGGACAGGTTTTTTTCCCCTCATGCCATCAGTCTGCTCAACAACTAATTCCCACAACACTGTATTGTGCCTTAGGATGCCAAAATAGTAATACAGTAGAACTGTATTACTATTATCCCTCCCATCTTTCCCATTACCTATTTCCTTAGCCACTTATGACTATAACTTTGTTGTTTGTAATTTGTGATTTATATTGATTGCTTTTATTAGTATCCTATTATGTTATGTTGATTGCTTATTTAATATCCTATTAATATTACTGGGTCTTGTATCTTATGATTTGTGATGATTGTATTTTATGATTATGATCATGATTATTATTTATCATTTGTTGCTTGTATGTACACCGAGAGATTATGTACCAGAGACAAATTCATTGTCTGTCCAATCACACTTGGACAATAAATAGCAAGCAATAGCACTTAGACTTATATACTGCTTCATAGTGCTTTACAGCCTTCTCTAAGCGTTTTACAGGGTCAGCATATTGTCCCCAAATAATCTGGGTCCTTATTTTACTGACCTCACAAGGATGGAAGGCTGAGTCAACCTTGAGCCTGGTGAGATTTGAACTGCCAAATTGCTGGCAGCTGATGATTAGCAGAAGTAGCCTGCAGTATTGCATTCTAACCACTGCACCACCACGGCTCAGGAATAGAATAGAATAGATTATAATATTCTAATCTAATCTATTCTATTTTATTCTATTCCATTCTCTAAATACCACAGAAATTAATAGTAAACTTAAAAATGGTGTGTCACATAAACACACACACATTTCTTAACATTCTTCTATATAAAGGTAGAGGTAAAGGCTTCTCCTGTGAAGTCATGTCCAATTCTAAGGGTGATGCTCATCTCCATTCCTTAGCTGAAGGAGCCACGATTATCTGAAGACATTTCCATGTTCATGTGGCCAGCAAGATTATATGCCATGGCATCCTGAACACTGTTAGCATTTGTGTGCTTTTGAACTGCTAGGTAAGCAGGAGATGGGGCAAATAACAGGAGCTCATCCCTTTGCACAGCATTTGGGTCTCAAACCAAGGCTGTCAGCTTTCCAGCTGACAAGCACAGCATTTTTAACAGCTGAGCCATCACACCCCCTTATTCTTCTGGGCTGTCAAACTGGTGGCCTGTAGATTAGATGTGTCATGCAGAGGCCATGCCTACCCCAGCTCCGCCAAGGCAAAAAACATTGTGATATGTCATGTGATTAAGTTTGACACCCGTGTTCTATGTAATGTTCCCTGAAATACAGTGTGAAAACACATTTTGACTCTTACTATGCTTGAGAAACATCCTTGGGGAACATCCTTTTCCAAAAGGGGTTCTGCTATTTTCATATGCTATATATTTTTTAATTGTAGATAAACTGCTATTGTGAAAGACCCAGAACAATTTAAAATAAAATAGAATAAAAGAGTTGGGAGGGACCCGGGAAGTCTTCTATTCCAATCTCCTGCTTAGGCAGGAAACCCTATAGCATTTCAGACAAATGTTTATTCAATCTTTTATTTAAAACTTCCAGTGTTGGAGCATTTACAACTTCTTTTACAATTTACAATTTATTTCCCTATTTGGCCATTGGAAGTTTTTAGTATGTGTAATGATGTTGCAATGACATAATTAAAGTTGCTCAGATGGATGCCTGCCTGCCTGCCTGCCTGCCTGCCTGCCTGCTTTGTACTGCACTGTGGTACATGATTATGGAGAGACAATATTGTGAAGGCTAGAGATTACTCACCCAGTTGTAAATCTGTATAGTCTTTGTTAGAAAGAAAATGGCAATCCTCATCTTTACCTGAATTTTTGCTTTGCCAGGCATGTAATTTTCTCTGGCCATTCTGTTCCTATAACTGCTGCTTCTTATTTAATAGATATGGTCATCTACACAAATAACATGCTTTGTATTTTGTCATTGTAATTATTGCTTCAAGCATTTTTTTTAAGCTTGGACAAGTAGTGCTATTGTTCTTAACAATCTGACTAATGAACAGACAAAGAAATAAGTAAGAGAAACTCGGCCAGATTTGGTGCTAAGGCACAATAACGTGCATATTTTGAATGTATCACACATATACATGAGCATTAGAATTCTCCAGAATGCAAGACTGGTCATTTTGCATCTCATATGCTTATTGTCATTTGTTGCAAATAAATACAATACAAATAAATAAAATATAGATTATTTTTCATGTTTTCATAGATGTCTCTGTTACTGTTTCAACAGAGGTAGACTAAATCTCTTACTGGAGATTTGTCATTAATGCCAATACTGCGGTTATAGAGGTTGCATACTGAGTTTTTAAGATACTTTTTATTGATCTGTCTTTATCACGTACAGTGTTGCAGGAGCACCTATTAAGCAGCTGAGATCCATTTCCAGCTGTATGCAGGGAATTAAATGCCCAGTTCCTATTAGCACTAATCAGAGTAGTGTGCCTAATTCCCTGCACGCTATTCTGAAAGTGTACCCTCCTAATTGCCTAATAGGCTGTAATAAGAAAGCAGATTGAGTAACTTTGTAGTTTTTTTTAATTTTGTAAATATAATAGGAAACAGTTGATACAGCATAAACAGCAGACTTGTCAATTCATTTACCTTCAAAATAGAACAATCGCTAGGGCCTCACTGTTGCAACTATTTGCTGTTGTTATGTGACATTTGAAAAGCCGAAGTATTTTAACATATGGAATGGCACAACGCAGAGGGATCATGTTATGCACATCGAGACCTGCTGGAACTGAGACTGTGGAACATTCCATTTCAATTAAAATTTCTAAGTGGAAACCAAATTAAATTCTATCATATATTTCAAGAGAAGCCAGAATATTTTGTAGGGAAAAATGCAGCACACGGTGCCCAACCTATAAGGGCCAGCCCTTGTTTTGATGTCAGCAATTATTTTCAACCAGCACACTACAGAACATTGATCCCATTTTCTTCTATCATTTTTCATTCAATCTTATCAAAGGGGGGGGGGGGAGAAGAAAGACTTTTTAAAAAAAAATTGCAAAGGGGAAGATAATTTTGGTGACCTTATCATCATTGGAATATCAACCTTCCTATGCTTACTTAATTAAGGGATAGCAGGTATGAGCATGGGGGTCAAACTTGCAGCATCACTTTGCCATCACATGATGTTTCGTGATGTTTTTCCCATTCGCGGAACTGGGATGGGTGTGGCCTGCATGTGATGCATCCGGTTTGACACCTCTGGGTATGAGTGTGAAGGTCCTTTAATGTATCTTCATTTCTCCAAGTGCCTGCTTGGCTTTTGTGGGAAGGCCCTGACTTCCCACAAAAGCTCCTCAGAAAAGAAGGAAGAAGGAAGTACACCAAACAAGGCAGAAACAAAGGTAAAATTCAATGTAATTAATTAAAGATGAAACCATTAAAAGGTGGTAATAAACATCATTGGTTCTCATCACTGAAAAGGTCTGTATCCAAGTAACTCACGAGAAGAGACCAGGCTCCCTTGTGATAAACAGGCTGGAGAGCTAGGTTCAATTCAAGTAAAATGTCAAAGAAAATTCAGAAGCACAACACAAGCCAAAAACCAGGTTTCCACTCATACTGTCTAGCAACTAGCATGGAATGCCTCATCTCTTAGGGAATGGAGGAGAAACCTGGCTAGCGATTTCAATTTTTTAAAATGAGATGTGAACTGTAATTTTACTTTTGTTATCTGTCTTGAGTCCTTCTTGTCATTGTGAGGGTTGGAAATTCAAGCCCTGGATTTTATGAGGGGTGAATCGTGGTTTTCCTTGGAGTATACTCTATGATTAAGTAAAATAAACCCGAGATATATTCTAAGAAACATATTTTTATTATAAAATAAATAATAAACAAACTTATTGGCTAATAACTACATTCTGGTAAAGTTCCTAGCCTACCTCCTGGCAGGCAAAAACAGAAAGAGAAAGAGAAAAAAGAAAGAAGGGACATGCTCAGTAGGCTTACAGAGAAGAGTCAGTCTACCGTATGTCTTAGAATATAAGCACAACTGGCAAAACAAAAAAAACATCGTGACAGTCATGAAAATGGGAGAATAAATAAACACACAAACCAACAAACAAGCATACAAATATTTCCCCTGAGCATCCATGATCTTAAAATGGCAAACGTCTGGTCTAACCCAAAAAGTTTGCTTCCCCTTCCTTTAAACAAACAACCTCACCCAACAAGACCTGCAACAGAAAGATGCCACTACATGAACAGGTAATTAACCCTCAATTATGACTTTCATTTCAAAAGTGAGCAATCTCACACCTCAAAGTTTTAATCTTAAATTTAATCATATGCCATCTGAAATATTCCACAAGGGGGAAAACGGAGCCCCTCAGCGCTACTCCTGATATGGATGACTAAGGCATTTTATTTCCTGCTCTTTTGTTCCATTTAAGTGTTTGCAGGAGCACCAGAATCTTTTGTTCTTGTCCTGCAATATTTCTTAAGATCAAGTGCTAGTCTTAGAATCCTTGCCAAAGCCTGACACTGTTATTTATGAACCATAAATCCTTACTGAACAAGTAATACCAAATAATTTCAGTCCAATGCTGTGTGTTGTGCTATTCAGTATGAGTAAAGCCATTGGAATCTGGCCTTTTGTGCCCGCAAGTATTTCAAAACGGCTGCATTCAGCTTTCGCTTTCTAAGCACATGCCAATCAAAGAAAGATATTTTCATGGCAGACATTCAAGACAAGCTTGCTGGTTTTGTCCATGATTTATTCTCTCAGATTATAAGTGGAGTGAAATAACCTTTTTATTCTTTATTTTATTTGCAGCTTTATCTCTTTCTTTAAATATGCAGCAGCATGATCGTCTGTGGAGATCTGCACTGTAATTCAGATGATGAATAGTAAACTTTTGTGATAAATCACTATCTCACAATCTCAAGATAACTGTCTCCATAATTCCCATGAATAAATTTCTATATTGTCTGATGGGGGACAGAGGAAGAATTACTTAACTTCACTGTTTGAATAACTTGGTGGCTATTTGAAACACGTGGTTTCTTTTCTCCATAAAAAATCTTGGATAGTACTTAAGAAAGTCTCTGCATTTACAAAATTTCCATCTATAAATTAGAAAAGTCCACACTGCTTGTATCAATACAAGGGGTGGGTTCCGTCAGGCACTACTGCTGGTTTCCTCATGTGTGTACTTTGTACATGCGCGCTTGATGCATGCTGTGTGCGCATGCGCAGTGCAATTAAAATTGTTCTGTGCACGCGCAGAATTGAAAAACAAGATGGCGCCACCTGGGGAACTGGTTTGGGGGTGCTGGTTCCAGCGACCCAGGCCGCCAAACCACTACCGCTTCATCCGAATTGGTCCAAACCTGTAGGAACCTACCACTGGTCCACACATATACATTACAACATTCTACATACTTGGGATGAACTTGATGCATATAAAGGCCAACACCAGCTAAAAAACTGCCAGTGACTTCACATTGTTGTGAACAGATAATAATCCAAAAATAAAAACTATGGAAAATAAATACATTCAAGATAATACGGTGCATATGATACGGCCCTACTCAACTTGGAATACTTCCCTCTCTTGACAATCTCTTCCTCTGTATTAAATAATATTATAAAATATTGTTAATCCCTCAGTGTTGACTGAGTACCAAAGGTTCATTGTTTATGGAAGACTACAAAAAGCAAAAAGCAAATTACTACAAAATATAATCACAAACAGTAATCTTCATTAACTTCTGAGTTGTCTATTGCTAAGGAGGAGACAAAATATCCAACGACATTACTGTTAAAGGAACAATATGAAATCTAAAGAATACCTCAACTGATATCTCAGGAACTTCTTGTTTATTTTTACCACACAATCCAACAGCCAATAATTTCATCAGTACTTGATTTCTTCCTTTGTTTCCTTTCAGATGGGACAAGATCAAAGTAAACAATAAGCACCACCACATTTGTCTATACCTCTATTTGAGATTTCTTCAATAGCAACTATAAATGCATGTCAAGCAACATTTTCCCAAGTGCTTCTTAGGATCAGTTCAATTCCATAGCATTAATATCAGAGATGCCTGTCATGTTTCTATGGGATTTTTGTAAAGAGGAAGTGTTATTAAAGGAGATAGTGTAGCTTTTTCTGCATTTGTTCTGATACTGCTTGTTAGATAAGAAGTATTTCCTGAAATCTTGTCAATCAAAAGTATCAGTGTGGGACCCAATTTAAAATCACATTATAAATGTTTGCTGCACAGAGAAGCAATTGAATAATTCGGGGGATTTATAATGAGCTATTTAGGATTAACTCACTACATCATTAATACATATATACATACATACCTATCCATGATACTGTATTGACTTCACCCAAATAATCCATTTGAATGAATTATAATTTTCATCCAAATAATTACTCTCCTACACACATATACATACATTCTTCTCATTCTCAGTGATAATGGGCTGTCTTAAAGCAAAAGAAAGAAAGAACCTGAATTTCTATGAAGCTTGTTTGTAAGAGAATATAAATACTATAGTATAGTATCAATTTCCCCAAATCCTGTGTAGCCATTTTATTAAAAAAGAAAAACCTTGAAAAAAACATGTATTCTGCAACTGAGAATAAAAATGACTGGAATTTATCTATAATATTCCAGATAAATTGCAGTCATTTTTATTCTCAGTTGCAGAATACATGTTTTTTTCAAGGTTTTTCTATATCTATAATATTCTAAATATATATCTATATAATATATCTATATATCTACATCTACATCTACATCTACATCTACATCTACATCTACCTATATCTATACCTCTATCTATCTATCTATCTATCTATATCTATCTCTATCTCTATCTCTATCTCTATCTCTATCTCTATCTCTATCTCTATCTCTATCTCTATCTCTATCTCTATCTCTATATCTATATCTATATCTATCTATATCTATCTATCTATCTATCTATCTATCTATCTATCATCTATCTATCTATCTATCTATCTATCTATCTATCTATCTACTATATATATATATATATATATATATATATATATATATATATATATATATATATATGTGTGTGTGTGTGTGTGTGTGTGTGTGTGTGTGTGTGTGTTTTGTGCTGATAAATAAATAAAGGGAGACTAGTATAGATCTATTTCAAGCTATTTAGCTCTCATCAGCTATAGCTTCTGGATATATACATCTCTCATTTCTGTTCATTATCACTACATGGTCCTCCAGATGCTGTTAAACTATGATTCTTCAAATAAATTCCCATTAGCCATGTTGTGGAGTTCTACAGCAACATCTACAAAGTAACCAGCTGCCTATTCCTTTCTAAGAATCTCCAAATTCATTCATTTTCCAAGCCATCACAGATCCTAATTCCTTAAAAACAACCCTTCTTTATTTATTCCTGTGATTACATTGGCCTACTTTTCGCCATCCTTTGCTTTTATTTTGTCTTTCCTTCCCTTACAGCAAATCAGACTTAAAATTGCAGTCAGAGTTCCAATTCAACTTCTGATGAATAATAAGAGTAGGGTTGTTATACAAGTTCACCACCTTGAGTTAGTTAAAAAAATAATAAAGATGGGATTTTAAAAAAGATCTAAAAACACCAGCCAACAGTAGTTAGAGGACACTTGGATTGTTCAGTCTCCTTCTAAGAGTGGCAAATATACTGTACAACCCAATCAGATGCAGACATTTCATCATCACTACTATGATAACATCTCCCAATAACTTTAAATAATTTAAATCACATATATATACACACACAATTTTATGTCCTCTGCCTGTATTATTCTACAAATACTGAAACTTCAGTGCCTATGATGGTTGAGAATTCAGAGAGTTGTAATCCATCTCTTCTGGAAGGAACTATATGTGTTAATAATATGGACAGGCGTACATAAATATTGGCCTCCTGATAGATTTTCAGCTAAAACCAACAGTTAATCATTATTGGCTGCTCCAGGGCAATTCTACTCACATGCATCTAAGCAATCAAAATCCATGACTTAGAAATTAAATTGGCCTAAAATTAATCATACACAGCAGCGATGATTTGATTCATCCAGATTAGTTACCAAAATTCCTCCAGAGGATTTTATGTGCAGAAGAAATGCCCTTCCTGCTGAAAATGTAGGGAACTAGAGCTGCTGCAGTATTAACCCCAAAGCCTGGTTTATACCTCCACAGATGAAATCATAATGAATGAGACCATGGATATAATTTTAGACACAAAACCATTATACTGCTTGATCTGTAATGTGCAAGACTGGGATCTATTATATTTTGTTTGTATGTAAAAGTTTGCCTTGCTAAAGTCTTGCATATTCCATGGTGGGAAAAGTCTGATGGCTTTTCTCTTTTAGGGTAAAATAAAAATCAACTGATAAATTTGTTATTTGATGACATTATTATCTTGTTGCTAAGTGCCCCATGATTTCAGCCACTCAACATTTATAGTTCTCTTTTTCTAAAGATAAATAACATACTCTGTCTTAATGTCAGAGTAATTATTTTCCAAAACAAACAGACATTTGCCAGAGGAGTAACTATATTAAACTTTTGCAGTAAAACCATCAAAGAGTCTTGTGGCATTGTGAAGGCTAACAAATTTATTATTACATACATAGGTAAGGTGACCAGACGTCCCGCTTTTGGCGGGACAGTCACGATTTTTCAAAATTTGTCCCGTGTCCCGCTGCGTGTTCAAAAAGTCCCGATTTAAAAAGGACACCGATAAAAAAAAACGTTTTTATTTCTTTGAAGTGTCGTTCCCGATGTGGCCTTTAGAGGGCAGTGGTTTCCCCCCCTCTGCTCAGCTCCCTCCCCTCCTGCTCTTCCAAACACGATCATATCTCCCTTTTTTTCGATCTGGTTGCTTTTCTCTGGTCTCCTTTTGGTGAGGGGGGGCAGAAGGGGGGGAGAAGATCTGTCATTTTCCTTCCTTTAAAAAAAAGGGGGGAACCCAGGATTTATTGCAAATAAAGAAATCCACCCCAAATAGATCGGGAGCTGGGATGGGGGGGGAGTGGGAATTAGGGGAAAGGGGAATTTTCCTCCCATGCCTTGGATTTCATTTATTTATTTATTTATTTATTTTTTAAAGTTGCTTTTCTTGTATTTCCTTTGCTCGTTTGTTTGGTTGAGGGGGGATGATTGGAGAAAAAAAAGAGAGAGAGAGATCTGGGAGCTTGAATTGGTGCGGCTGGAATTGGGGCTGTGGGATGGGGAGGGCAGTGTCTGTGTGTATAATTTGGAAGAGGCGGGGGGGGATGGAGGAGATTTCCTTCTCTCCGCTGCTCTTCTCTCGTCTCCTTCTGTCGGATGGGGTTGGGAGTGGGTGGGTGGGGGCGTACGATCCCCTCTTATTTTTTTAATCTATCCCTTTCCTACCTTGTGATCTGCCTGCTGGTAAGTGAGCTGGGTTTTTTTCTTTTCTTTTTTAATGTATTTTAAAATAATATTTTATTTATTGTGCATAGGATTTTTTAAAATAGTTTTATTCTGTGTGGATTCTTTTTTTAAATTGCTTAGACTATATTTTAAATAGTCAGGAGTCATTGACATTGAATTTGCACTTTTAATAATTAGGAAGCACATACTGAGTTTCTCTGAAAAAAAATCCAATAATTTAAAAATCCAATAATTTGTTTCCTAGTATAATTTGATTGCTTATTAGTAACCTATGACTATCACTAAGTGTTGTAGCTTATGATTCTTGATAAATGTATTTTTTTTCTTTTATGTACACTGAGAGCCTATGCACCAAAGACAAATTCCTTGTGTGTCCAATCACACTTGGCTAATAAACTATTCTATTCTATTCTATTCTATTCTATTCTATTCTATTCTACTCTACTCTACTCTACTCTATTCATTTCTATTTCAATTCTAATAAGGAGTTTAGCTTTTCTCTCTTGAAAATGTAAGCTAGCATAAAGCATTATAATGCAAGCTAGCCTTAGCTTTCAAACAGTTCATTTAGTGACCAAAGTTACAATGGCATTGAAAAAAGTGACTGATGACCATTTTTCATACTTAGCGACCATTTTCACACTTAGCGACCATTGCAGCATCCTCATGGTCACGCGATCAAAATTTTGATGTTTGGCAACAGATTCGTATTTATGATGGTTTCAGTGTCCTGGGGTTATGTAATCGCTTTTTGTGACCTTTTGACAAAGTCAAATGGGGAAACCAGATTCACTTATGTTACTAACTTATCAGCTGCAGTTATTCACTTAAGAACTGTGGCAAGAAAGGTGGTATAGTGACCAAAGTTATTATGACATTTAAAAAAGTGACTGATGACCATTTTTCA
Organism: Thamnophis elegans; assembly: GCF_009769535.1. Taxonomy (NCBI): domain Eukaryota; kingdom Metazoa; phylum Chordata; class Lepidosauria; order Squamata; family Natricidae; genus Thamnophis; species Thamnophis elegans. The sequence continues at coordinate 32,299,705 of NC_045548.1, read as the reverse complement.
CACTTAGCAGACATTTTCACACTTAGCGACCTTTGCAGCATCCTCATGGTCACGCGATCAAAATTTTGATGTTTGGCAACAGTTACAATTTATATTTGTAAATTGTAGTTATGTTGAAATAAAAAAAATATTACAATACTATTTTTGCGTTGTATGAAAATTTTTGTTGCTCCGTATAAAATTTTTAATCAAGCCCACCACCACCCCACTCTCCCGGTCAAAGGTGTCCCTCTTTACCAATCTGAAAATCTGGTCACCTTATACATAGGTTACTATGTATACTATAATACATACATATATATGTATTATAGTATTATAATGAAGCAAAGGTGGCACAATCTGTCTTTATACTTTACTTCAGGCAAAGCCATCTGCCAAGATACTCAGACCAAATAAGGTAGGCCCCCATCTGCCTCAATTAGCTGCTTTGCTTTGAGGAAGTCGGTTTCTGCACATATGTTGTGCAGAAGACCCCTGAAGGGCCACAAAGGTGGGCAAAGCGCTGTCTTGCAGATGTGCTACCATAAAATATTTTGATCAAATCAAATCACCCCACCAAGGTATTGCACAGCCATAACATCTAGCAAGACTACATAATATTTTGTAAGGGTGGTAGTTGTTGTTTTTGTTTCAATAAAGATTCACACATTTGAAACTTCTTTGCAAAGTGGGATAGGTTTCCTACTTCTAAAAGTAGCAATTGTAAGGCTTCTGAGATCTCCTGAGATCTCCTCTAGAAATATCTACTGAATATTCCAGATGTGAAGCAATAAGAATTTACTTGGGAAAGCGATCATACCCATAATGTTTTAAGGGTGAAATTCCAAAATCCATAGCTATTAACTTTAGAGTGGTTACTAGAATATTTCTCAGTTTAATTGGATTAATAAATAGAAGACAAAGACTTCAATAAAAATATGAAAATGCAAGGTAAAACAGAATTGATGAATAAAATGAGTTTTTAGATTGAGAAGGTAAAATATTTGGGTATCACTGTGACAAATATAAACTGTACTTTATTTCAAAATAATAATGTTAGGGCAGATGGAATGAAGTTAAAAAAGATATGTTAAAATAGGAAAAGTACACTATACAGAGAGAATTTCTGTGATTAACATGAATGTTTTTTTTAGAATGTTATTTTTGTATCAAACAATACCTGTTTTGAAAACTGATGTACCATTTGACAGAAGATTTATCTAAAGTTGTATGGTAGAGGAAAAAGAAACACAAATTAAATATAAGGTATTGTCCAATGCAAAGCAGAGAAGAGGATTGAGTCCACCTGATGTGAAACTATACTTTGTTACTTGCTGTTTAGTTTGGTTGAAAGAGTCAGTAAGTTGGAAAAACATGATCTGAGATTTGGATGACATGGATACTTGTGATCTGATAAAACTAACACAGATTTTAAAGATCCTTATATCAGATATGCCATATTGAGAATATGCAATATACCTATAAACCTAGGTTCCCAAAGACGTATCTGTAGGTCACAGCACAAGAACCATTTTGTAGATGAGCTATGATTATTAAACATAAATGGTCAACTTTTCATGGCATAGTAGATTTTTTTTCAAGGGGATTGTAAGACAAAATCAAGAGAAGATGTACCTGCCAATACTTTCCTTATGTACAATTATAAGAAAGGTTTAAAGTAGATAAAAGATTTTATGGTTTTGAAGAAAAGTTGAATTTAAAAGAGAATTATGCTCAAGTGATAAATGATTTATTTCAAAAATATATAAACTTTTGTTAAACTATGAGACAGAAGAACAAGTGAAAGGCTGCATGATAAAACAGGTAAAAAAAATCCAATTCAATACAAATGGAACAATGGAATAATGTGTAGTTGAATGAATTGTAATGTACATTATGTGCTAGTCTTAAAGATATTTTTTATAAAATGATGTACCATTTGTATATGTCACCAGAGAAATTGTCTAGAATGTATGAAGGTACTTCAATTTATGTTGGAAATGGAAACAAGGTGAAAGGACATTTTATCTATTTATTTTTTTTATTCAATTTTTTTATCCTGCCTTTTTAAACAAATAACTCATGGTGATGAATATACATAATACTCCTTCCACCTCATATTTTCCTCACAAAAATAACCCAGTGATATGGGTTGGGCTGAGAGATAGTAAATGGCCCATGGTCATTTATGCCTAAAGCTGAACTAGAACTCATAATCTCCTGGTTTCAAGGCAGCATCTTATCACTACACAAGACTGATTCTTTTATCTTACACCATGTTTTGTGGATGTGCAAAACAGCCAGAAAAGTTTGGATATAAAGACATCAATTTAAAGACTAATGTACAATTGAAACCACAGATTTTTCTTCGAAGGCTAATGGATAGACAGATGGGGAAAAAAGTAATGGAACTTTGGTATTATATGTAACTGCAGCAAGATTATTATATGATCAAAAGTGGAAAAGTTGCACACTATCTTCAATGGAGGAATGGTGATGAACATGATGGAACTTGCGGAAATGGCTAAACTGACATTCCTGATAATTGGCAAAAGATAATATAGACTGATATAGACAAAAAATAATTGTCTATATTTATAGTTTTCTGGAAATCTTTTATCAACATTTGCATCACAAAAAACAAAAAAAAATAAGTCATGATTTCTGGTTTTGATTATTAGAAAAAAAATTAGATAGTAGAAAAAAGATTTTATTTTGTAACTATAAAGTAAAAGATAATTTTGTAATCATATTTGCATTTGCTGCAAAGAAAATAGCAAGATTCCTCTTTCTATTTCTTTTGCTCTTTTCTTTTTGCACTTTTTCCTTTCTCTTTCTCTTCCTTTCCTCTTTTTTCTTTAGAGTGCTAATTCAGATAAGCAAAATATTTTTCTCTGTAGATGCAAGAATGATTATGATTGCTCCTGAAACAAAGAACAAGTATAGTTACATTTTTTATTATAATATTTTTGTTCCCATAAGGCATCACCTTTTATTCAGAGATACTGCACCAGAAAAATAAGAGCATACAATTAATACAGATATTGTGCTTCCTCAGGACTATATGTTGAATAGAATAACAGGTCTATGAAACCTCATTAGATTGTTGTGCTGATTTGCCCCTAAAAGCTATAGGTAAAAAGCATACATTAATCGTCCACTGAAAAATTCTGCAAAGAGGGTACTCTCTGATTAGTCAGAATGATAAGTCAGTCAATGACACATTTCCTTTGAACAATGATGATGATGATGATGATGTCAACAAAATGTGAATAATGATCAAACTCTGGAATAAAATTCTCAAATCAGAGGTTTATCTCTAAACCATTTCATTAATGCCTTAATTTAAAAATTGTTCTTATGTACAGGTACATAAGAAACACAATGTGCTAACACAAGCATATGTACTTTAACCTTCAAATTTCATTTGTGGATTCTGTGTAGCCATACACATATAAACCACATAAACTCTAGCGCAAAGAGAAATGGGGAAAAAGTAAAAGTAAAGTTATAATTGTGGATCCTATGGTGGAAACTAAACGACATAGCTTTTTCATCATGTATGCTTTTCTGCCTTATTTTTGTGAAATGATCTACAAGTGTCAGTGTGGCATAAAGATTAAAGTGCTGGATTAGGATTGGGAAGAATCAGATTTAGCAGTACAGATCACTGAGAATTCCAGGCAGTCTCCACAGCTTTTTCTTTCTCTTGTTCTCACATGTATTCTTACAATGTTTGGAATCCATATACTAGACCAATTTACAGCTAACCAAAAGATTTTCTGAAATGCTTCCGTTTATGATTATATGGATAAAATAAACATATTAATCAGTGTGTCAGGATTAAGTTTTCCCCACTATTTGTGAATGTGAGGACTTTTTGGACAATTTAGAATAAATTATAAGGAATTTAGTCCCCAAATTAATGTCAAAAATAACCACCCCAAATAATTTAGCAAACAGCTCTTATTTTGTCAATATAAATACCATATCTTAGTCAAAACATAGCACTTCACTATATACTGGTGTACATATGAAAATAGAGTATCTCTACTGTTTTAATGATCATATTGATGGCAGGTGACAGCCCCTAACCAATTTTGCAATATATCAAAAAAGTAGGTTTAGGCTTGGTTATTAATTGATAGGATACCCACAGAAATTGTCTTATTGTACACTGGTAAATTGAAAAAAATCTTGAAAGAAAGTGATCACAAACTATTTCCATACTGTTGCCATGAAAACTACCTGGTAGCTCACTAGAGCTGAATTTGATTTGATGGAGACTTCAATTTTTAACATAATCATGTTACATCCAATCTGTTGTTTTTCAAGTATAAAATGATATGAGCAACATAAACAGATTAGATGAAATTCATGAAATTCATGAAAACACTGGAGTAGACAGACCACACAGCTGACATTGAGAAAATACTCTCCTTCTTATGCAAGAAAATACTCTTTTGACTGTGACTGAAATGCATGCACTTTAATGTAACAAGATATTTAAAATAAATACAATTCTAATGATAATATTCACTGGTTTTAACCAGGCTTCACAGCCAGTAATTGTTGAACTGAAACTTTTCACTTGAGGTGACAAGATTAAACTCAAAGTGGGAGAGTTTCAAAAACAATTCAGGAAAAGAATCCAAGATTTTTAGTTACGTAACTTCTTGATGCTTCATGCTCTCATTTACTGGACTTTATATAAAGCTCAGCACAGCTTTTCTCCTGGCAGAACAAAAATCATTTTTGTTAAGGATATAAAATAAAAATATTTATGAAATTAAGACTCACTAGTGAAATTTTTTGTTTGGGTGAGAATGATAATCAGTCAAAGTTCCCTTTCTTTCTTTTTTCAGTTAACATTTTTATTGAGTTATACAGTAATATAAAATAAAAAATATAAAGTAAATAGCAGTTGAGAGGGAAAGGGAAAGGAGAGGTGGGGAAAAATAAGAAAGAAAGAAAAAGAAGCGTTGACTTCCAACTCTCTCTGTTACAGTAAAATAAGGCATTAACATCAAATCACCACTTTTTCCTTTTACCTGAGAGTATAAACAATCCATTTCTATAAAGATCTATTAATATAATTGGTAAATCCCAAAGTCAAAGTTTCATTCTTCTCCACATCAAGCACGAAGTTCAGAAGTGATTTCCATGTGGAAACAAAAGTACTTATGTTCGTCCCTTTAATCAAAGTGGTAAGTTTTGCCATTTCAGCCAACTCCATCAATTTCTGCAACCATTTGTCCATAGTAGGAATCAAAGTGTCCTTCCATTTTTGTGCACACAATAGTCTTGCTGATGTCAACATATACTGTAGAGTAACAACGTTCCAAATTTTTTCTCTAGTTCTTTTGCCATTAAACCCAAAAGGAAAAGCTCTGGTTTCATTTTTATCTCTATTTTCAAACAAATTGTATTAAAATATGAATCATACTCCAAAACATTTTTGCTTTATGACATGTTCAACATAGATGATTTTACACTTCCAGCATTCATTTGCCATACCTTTCTGCATCTTAGATAACTTATCAGGTATTAAAAAGCAATGGTACATCATCTTTTTTCTTTTAGATTGTAATTTAATGTGAATTTTAAACCCTTCATCCATATATTTTCCCATTGTTCAAACATCACATTATATCCAAAATTCTTTCCCCACTGAATCATGCAATGTTTTACATGTTCATTTTCCAAATTCAATTTCATTAACATTTTATATATTTTAGCAGTAATGTGTTCATCATTGCCACATAATGAAATTTCCAATTCATTTTTAACAAAATCAAATCCATGACTTTTTAAAAAATCCATTTTAAACCTTTCTTTCAATTGTTGATAGGTAAATCAGTAGCATACATAACCTTCTGATTCAAGCTCTTCCCTCGGCTTTATTATTGGGTCACCAGAAGAATGTCTTTTATAGAAAAGATGGTACATTGAGTAGGGTTTTGTGGATTTTCAAGGAATTGTTTTTCTTTAGCATAGCTCAAGCATAACATCTCCAAACTGCTTTGTGAACCTACTCTACTCCAAGAGTGAAGAGACTGCATTATGTTATTCATATTATTACTACAACACTTTTCTACAGTTCCCGCCAGCAGGTCAAAGAGGCCTGCATTTATGCTCAGCATATAGAAACAAACCTTTTCAGCTTTGCAAATGATCAAGGAGGCTATAAGAATCTCCTGGCACAAGGCTGGTTCTGGCTCTTTCCGTTATTTTTCTTTCCCCGCCAAACAAACTGTGTATCACCAGGTAGCTGAATCAAAGTATCATTTGATTTTCTTCCATGTTCTGCAAAAGCATTGCTCTGAGTTGTTTGGAAACTTGTAACATGGTTTAATCAGCACCCTTACAGTGAATGCTGTTAATCACTAACAAGAATTATTGACAAGGGAAGGAACCAGTTAGAGGATATTTTTCTCAGGTTGTCCTCAGATCAGGAGTCTTTCTTTTATATAAGATTTTTTTTTCTACAGGACCATAAAATATAGGAAGAATGATGAATTAAAATTCTGCTAATTAAACTGAATTATATTTCAGTTTATGGCCAAAAGCAGAACAATTGCAAGATATTAATTGAGTAGCCCTTAAACCAGTCCAATGCATTGCAGATCATAAGACATGAGAATGGGTCCAAAACTGGGGATCAAATTTTGAGAAACTGGAGAGCAAAGTTCCAGCTTCGGGGTGAGAGGTAATAAGAACAATATTCAGGAACGATTCAAATTGGTCAAGCAATGGCATTTCAAAGAACAGATGTACTAAATTTCACAGGATGCGGGGAGGGCAAGCAACAATGATAATTTTCTTTTAGATGTTGAGAACTGCTGATTAATAGTTTAGTTTAGTTTTAGTTTTCCCTTTATTTGTATGCCGCCCTTTTCCCTGGGGGGACTCAGGGCGGCTCACAGTTCAAAAAGGGGGGGGGAGGACAAACAATTTTCCAACAGGAAGACAATACAACATATTAAAAGAAAACACAACAGTCACACAATTCGGGTGGGGTTAGAATCTTAACCCCAGGCCAGCCGGGACAGCCAGATCTTTAAAGCAGCGCGGAAGGACTGGAGGGTGGTGAGGGTTCGAATCTCCATGGGGAGTTCATTCCAGAGGGTCGGAGCAGCCACCGAGAAGGCTCTCCTCCGGGTAGTTGCTGGCTGGATGATGGAATTCGGAGGAGGCCTAATCGATGCGATCGTATCGGTCTAGTGGAGGTAATTGGCAGTAGGTGGTCTCTCAAGTACCCAGGTCCACTACCATGAAGGGCTTTGTAGGTGATAAGTAGCACCTTGAAGCACACCCGGAGATCAACAGGCAGCCAGTGCAGCTCGCGGAGGATAGGTGTTACGTGGGTGAAGCGAGGCGCACCCACGATCGCTCGCGTGGCCGCATTCTGGACTAGCTGAAGTCGCCGAATGCTCTTCAAGGGCAGCCCCATGTAGAGCACATTGCAGTATTCCAGCCTAGAGGTCACATGGGCACGAGTGACTGTTGTGAGGGCCTCCCGGTTCAGGTAGGGACGCAACTGGTGCACCAGGCGAACCTGGGCAAATGTCCCCCTGGTCACAGCTGACAAATGATGTTCGAAGGTCAGCTGTGGGTCCAGGAGGACTCCCAAGTTGCGAACCCTGTCTGAGGGGCGTACAGTTTGACCCCCCAGCCTGAGAGATGGAACACTTGGCCAATTCGCGGGAGGGAAACACAGCAGCCACTCGGTCTTTTCTGGATTGAGCACAAGTTTGTTGACCCCTATCCAGTCTTTAACAGCCTCAAGACCCTGGCTCATCACATCCATCGCTTCGTTGAGTTGGCACGGGGCGGACAGATACAACTGAGTATCGTCCGCATACTGGTGGTATTTTATCCCGTGCCGTCGAATGATCTCACCCAGCGGTTTCATGTAGATGTTGAAAAGAAGGGGGGACAGGACCGAACCCTGCGGCACCCCATACGTTAGGGGCCTAGGGGTCGATCTCTGCCCCCCAACTAACACCGACTGCGACCTGTCCGAGAGGTAAGAGGAGAACCACTGTAAAACAGCGCCTCCCACCCCCACCTCCCGCAGTCGTCGCAGAAGGATACCATGCTCGATGGTATCGAAAGCCGCCGAGAGGTCAAGGAGCACCAGGATGGAGGCGTGGCCTCCATCCCTGGCTCTCCAGAGATCATCGGTCAACGCGACCAAAGCGGTTTCTGTGCTGCAGCCAGGTCTGAAGCCTGACTGGAAAGGATCGAGATAACTGGCTTCCTCCAAGGACCGCTGGAGCTGAAAGGCCACCACCTTCTCAACAACCTTCCCCACAAAGGGGAGGTTGGAGACCGGACGATAGTTATTTAAAACAGCTGGATCCAAGGATGGTTTCTTCAGGAGGGGTCTCACCACCGCCGCCTTTAGAGCGGGGGGAAAGACCCCCTCCCATAGAGAGGCGGTAACAACTGCCTGGATTCAGCCTCGTGTCACCTCTCTGCTGTTTACAACCAGCCAGGAGGGGCACGGGTCCAGCACACATGTGGAGGCTCCTACAGCTCTCATCGCCTTGTCCACATCCTCAGGGGTAACAGCTTGAAACTCAACCCAGCGGTGGCTTACCAGATCATCCCTTAGTGCCTCGGCTGGTTCTGCAGAATTGGAGTCCAGGTCCGCCCGGAACCGAGCAACCTTGTCTGTGAGGAATTGGACGTAATCCTCAGCCCTGCCCTGCAGCGGATCGCCCGTATCCCTCCTATTTAGGAGGGAACGGGTTATCCTAAACAGGGCGGCTGGGCGCGACTCAGCAGACGCAACCAGAGAGGCAATATGTGTTCTTTTAGCCGTCCTAATTGCTCGAATGTACTCTCTGGTGCAGGTTGTTAAACGTGCTCGGTTCGGTTCGGATTTACTGGACCTCCATAAGTGCTCTAGGCGTCTCCTTTGGCGCTTCCTCTCCCGGAGTTCCTCAGTGAACCAAGGAGCCCTCCGGGATCCACTGCCTCGGAGCGGCCGTAGAGGCGCAATCCGGTTGAGAGACTTCGTCGCTGCCAGGTTCCAGGCAGCAACCAGAGTCTCCGCCGGACTGCGGGCGAGAGTATCAGGAATAACCCCAAGTTCCGTCTGGAACCCCAAAGGGTCCATAAGTCGCCTGGGGCGGAACCACCTGGTCAGCTCCTCCTCCCTACAGTGGGGGTTTGGTCTCCGAAAGTCAAGCCTCAATAGGTAGTGGTCTGACCATGACAGGGGCAAGATCTCACTACCCCTCAGACCAAGGTCACAATTCCACTGCTCCGAGAGGAATACGAGGTCAAGCGTGTGACCCGCTGAGTGGGTCGGTCCTCGGATTACTTGGGTCAAGCCCATGGTTGTCATGGAAGCCATGAACTCCTGCGCTCCGTCAGAGTGATCACCGAGCGAAGGCAGATTGAAATCCCCCAGAACCATAAGTCTGGGGAACTCAGCTGCCAGCTCGGCTATCGACTCGAGGAGCAAGGGGAGGGCTGTTGCAACGCAGTTAGGAGGCAGGTACGTTAGCAGCAGACCCACTTGACCCTTGAGGTCCAATAGTTAAATACTGAAATTCTAATGGCACCTTTTCTAGCATATATGCTACATTTTTGGATGCTGCTTCAAGAAAGTCCTGATCCTGAAAACTGCCTCATTGTTGCATTCTCACCAGCACTGTCTGACACAACTTCTGAGTCACAACTTGTGAGTCTCCCAATTTATCTTGGGCGCCATTTTCCAACAATTTTTTTTAATCATTGGATAAATTTGTGTCATATGACTTTCTGGAGTCATCAAGTCCAACAGATCTGAAGGTGAGAAATCTATACTAGTATTTTCTTTTATGCAAGTTTAGAAAATAGTATTATTCTGTTTCAGATGATAGATCCTCCCATTTGGTTAGTGGGGCTTTCTAAGATTGCATGGTAAACACTTTCTTGCTTATTTACTTATCTGACTTTCTGAATGGTACCTACATTTTAATGGCTATGGACAGCTAATGCAAATGCAATTAAAGCAGAATTTCAAACATTATTAAAACATCATTGAAAGACAAAAAAGTTAAGTATAAAAAGTGAAAAGAGGGGGACATAACTAAGAATATCAGCAAATAGCCCGAGCCTGTAAAGATGAAGTGAGGAAAGCTAAGGCTCACAATGAAGAAAGGCTTGCCACAAAAGTAAAAAAATAACAAAAAAAGCTTCTTCCAACATGTTAAAAACAAGAAAAAGGTTAAGGAAACAATTCGTCCATTGCTGGAAGAAAGTGGCAAGAAGGTGACAAGCAACAGGGAGAAAGCACAGCTAGTTAACTAATTTTTTGCATGTCTTTACACAAAGGGATAAAACAGTGTAACCTATCAAAAACTGCACCACAAAAATCAGATTAGAACACAAATTGAAATAGGGAAGAAAATGGTAAATGAGCACCTGTCTACCCTAGACAAGTTCAAATCACCAGGACCAGATGGATTACACCCCAGGGTTCTGAAGGAACTGGCAGATGAGATCTCAGAACCACTAAACTATATCTTTCAGAGATCCTGGAGCACCGGGGAACTGCGAGAAGACTGGAAAAGAGCTGATGTGGTTCCCATCTTCAAAAAAGGGGAAAAATAGGTCCAGGAAACTATAGACCTATCAGCCTGACCTCAATACCAGGAAAGATTCTAGAAAAGATAATCAAGCGAATTAGTGAACACCTAGAAGTAAAGTAATAACCAAAAGCCAACATGGGTTTGTCAAAAACAGATCATGCCAGACTAATCTTATTGCATTCTTTGACAGTGACAAAATTAGTGGACCAGATGAATGCTGTTGATATAGTTTACTTGGACTTCAGTAAGGCATTTGATAAGGTAGACCATAACCTATTACTAGATAAAGTAGAAGAATGTGGGTTGGACAGCATCACCACCAGATGGATTCGTAACTGGCTGACCAACCGTACTCAACGTGAGGTCCTCAATGGAACTGCATCTACATGTAGGGAAGTATGCAGTGGAGTTTTAGGCCCATTATTCTTCAACATCTTCATCAATGATTTGAATGAGGGAATAAATGGGGAACTCATCAAATTTGCAGATGACACCATGCTGGCAGGAATAGCCAACACTCCAGAAGACAGGCTTAAGGTACAGAAGGAGCTTGACACTATCTAATAAAATGAAAATCAATGGTGAAAAGAGTAAGGTTCTAAATTTAGGCAAGAAAAACAAAATGCACAGGTACAGTATAGGTGGTACCTTGCTCAATAGAAGTAACTGTGAGAGGGATCTTGGAGTCCTAGTGGACAACTATTTAAATATGAGCCAGCAGTGTGCAGCCGCTGCCAAAAAAGCCAACACAGTTCTAAGCTACATAAATAGAAGGATAGAATCAAGATCACGTGAAGTGTTAATACCACTTTATAATGCCTTGTAAGACCACACTTGGAATACTGCATTTAGTTTTGGTCACCACGATATATTTTCATATATGGTGGACTTGCAAAAAGGTTAAGGCATTTTGGATAAAAATATGGTGGATTATGCAAAATGTTCTTAAAAAAAGGATAAAGTTTACTCCTCAGTTATTTTTGTTAGGTATAATTACTGATTGTACAGCTGTAGATATTAATTTGATTTTGCACTTAATAACTGCAGTTATATTGTTGGTGGCACAATACTGGAAGATGGTCACGTGATCAAAATTTTGTTTGGCAACAGATTCGTATTTATGATGGTTTCAGTGTCCTGGGGTCATTAATCACCTTTTGTGAGCTTTTGACAAAATATAAAATTTTTAATCAAGCCCCACCCCCCGGTCAATGGTGTCTCTCTTTACCAATCTGAAAATCTGGTCACCTTACTTTAAGAAGATGTTGGATATCCATTTGTCTGAAACAGTATAGGGTTTCCTGCCTAGGCAAGGGGTTGGACTAGAAGATCTCCAGAGTCCCTTCCAACTTTGCTATTGTATTGTATTGTATCATCAGAATCATTTTGAAACAAATTAAATATTTAAAAGGCCTATATAAAGTTCTAGAAATATCTATCTCTTCTCAGGAAAAGTTTGTTTGTTTTATTTCCTACACTATAGAACAAGTTGCTCTTGACTCCCATCTACCCTGTAAACCTTTGTTATACTTAGGGTAAAAATGAATGAGTTGCCTTTTTGACTGATTTGTAAGTCATGTTTTGTTGTTTTTTATTAGTTTATTTGGTCCAGTTTTATAAACTTCATGTTGCTTATTTTTATAAATCATTAAGCGTCTTTGGAAGGGGCGGGATAAATATACATATAAATAAAAAATATGCTTTGAGCCTCTTCTGATACTGCAATGGGGTTTACTCAAGCACCAGTGACTGTTTGTTTCCTAGAATGAGTTCTACAAAGTGGAAAACAAAATTAACTTGTACATGGTAGGGTCTGCAAAGGGTGCACACTGGTGACTTAAGGGTCTGAGCTCAACCACACCAGAGCACTGAAATTTTCTGAGAGGTAAATTAGCTTCTAAAATAAAAACTATCCAGTTCCTGAAGTTTTTGCAACTTTTGCATACAGTGCATATGGTATTCCAATGAACCATAGCCCAACTTACACTGGAATATATTAAATCGGTCTTAGAACATTTTGCGCTTTTGCCAGGTATAAATATAAAGAATTAAGTTCCCCAAACAGGGAATATTTCTTAAGTGTTTTCATATTTCTTTAACACTACACTGAATAGGAGGCACATGCAGAAATAGCAATGTGAACAAAATAAAATGAAATTAACTGTAGTAAGTAATTAACTATTTAACTGCAAGAAAGCATATATTTTTTAGCAGCTATGTTCCGTGAAATCAGCACAAAGTTTCACTGAGATAAGAACTAGGATTTGAACGCATCTCAAATATTGTCTTTGTTTTTAGCCCTCCAACCTAGAGTGCTTCTCAGTTTTCATAGTTATCAACTGATAACAGGCAGATCTGAGATATAAGAACTTATTTTGCATGAAATTATTATCTATCAATGACACAATATGGTTCCAAAGAAAGGAAAGACATTTCCCATTTTAAAATAATTTTAATGTTTTACTCTTAATTGCTATTCTGAAGTAACTTGCAATTGTGCGTTCTAATATCACTGTAGCACAAATAGGTATTATATGTTACATATTAAGAATTATAAATATCGAGTAATATGGAAGCTATTTCATGGAACACTTAACCTCTTTGAAAATTGGAATTATTTCCTTTTTCATGATAATGGCATTTTCATTCTAAGAGAGCTTGAAGGTATGTGCACTAATGGAATTTAATGTGAATACCTAGAAGTTCATTTACTTGTTCAGGGAACAAAACTGTACTGGTAGTGATTTTATTAGGTGCAAATAAGTATTATACAATTGATACACAAAGAAAGAGGGGAAGAAGAAAACAAGAAGAAACTTTGGTTTCCTAATTTTCATGACATTTCTCAGCTAAAGGATTCACAGGCCATGAAATATCATTTCTATCTGGATTTCTACAAAGCTGAAATCCATCAGAAAGTTATATGAAAATGAGCTTTTGAGTAACATTAGAACAATTGGGCCCTTCTGACATCTATAATCATATTATTTTAGACAGATAAAACATGAGAGTTGAGGTAGGAAGCAGAAGAGACCAATTAAAAGTTTTATATGCAACCTATTCCTCACATTCTGGGAAACAAAGATGTCACAAACATGAGCAGATGCTAGTCCTGAACATTCTTACAGAAGTGCTGCTTTTTGGGGTGGCCCACATTCATCTTTTCAACAGAGTCTTCTTCTAGAGTTGTCCCAGCATAATTACTTATTTCAGAGTGTTCTCTATTTAGGTTCTCCACAACCTTTCAAGGAACCTTAAAAGAGTTTAAGAAGCTTTGAAACTACCTGTTAATAACTAATATTAGAACAGTAAAATGAGATGTCACTTCCTTACTTCTCACTTTGGAGACTATTCTGCCTATATTATAGTAATTAGGTCTACATTGGTCTTTATATAAATAACTGCATACAGTATAAGGGATATAGATCCTTTTTTGTTTTTGGAATGATGCATTTTCGCCTTTCAAGTGATTTGTAATTAGCTGTGCCAGGGGTACTTGTGAACACCCAACAGCCATTTTACTTTGGGAAATTAGCATCTAAGAAGCACCTATGAAATTCTTTCTCATTGCTTCCTCCTCTTGAGTGAGTACTTTTGAAGATATAATTAATTTCATTAAGGGCAAACCATATGATCAACAGAAACCCAGATTTGAAAGCAAAATCAATCCTTTTTTTTAGCATATCATATTTTTCTTTTAATCAGAATTTCATTATTTTAAAATTATGTTTCCTCACTGAATCATCATACAACTTAATTCTGTCTGCAGAAAAAGAGTTTAAAGCTTTGGGGTTTTTTTTAGTTCAGCAACCAAATGATCATTGTTATGTCATCGAAGAAGAATATACAGAACAGACAAACTCAAAAGAAGTTAGAATTAGAATATAAAAGTCTGGAGACAGAGCTGCAGAAAAACCCACAAAACAAAAAAGTAAAAAATATGATGGAACTGCAAAAACATAAACTGAACCTGATAGAAAATGAAGATTTGGCAAACAAAATAAAATCACCAAAACAATTTTTTTTGAAAATGCAAATAAACCAGGACGTTGGCTGGCTTACAAGTTGAAAAAGGAAAGAGAAAAAAAGCTGATAAGCCAATTGGTGGATGAAGAAGGGAATTTACAACATTCAAAGGAGAAAAGAAAAATAATAATTGAGAACTACTATTACAAGCTGTATCAACATGAGAGGGTATCAGAAGAGAAAATAAGACAATTCTTAGAGAACACTAGAATAACTAAAATGCTAGAAAAATTTAAGAAGGCACTAGAGAAAAAAGAATTATACTCCACTAATGTTTTTTTTAGTTTTCAGCATATAGTGAATTAAGTGTGCTTTAAATTTTAGAAGAAATACATAATTGTGAAGTAAATATGTCATTCAAATAACTCATGCTTTGTATTTAAAAACTCTCAATTCTTCCAATACTCCTCTCAGTTTTGTATCAGTTTATAAAGGGTTCCCTCCTTAGATATTTTCCATTTCCATTTAATCATTGTGAGATGCACTGACTCAGAGATATAAATATATTTCAACAATGAAATTAAAATTACAAGAATTGATGGTATTTTAGCAGGAGGCTAAGAAGAATACTCAAAAGATAAAAGTAAAGCTGAAGTTGTTTTGAAATTGTTTGTTTCTGTCTGCTTCAGTGTCTGCTTACTATTTCTGTGAGTCACATCCAAGTAACAATAAGATCAGGCACCATAATAGAAGATGAAAATACAGATAAGGGGGAAGAGAAAGATGATAATTCTTTTTTTTTCTGAGATCCCATTATGAAACAATACTCACTTAAGTCTCCTCTGTACACACATTCTCACCAAAGTATAGCATTTAGTACATTCATGAAATATTTATTGTATGATTTCTATTGGAAAACAATGGTCAGAGAAACTTTTCTAGAAAGGGATGGCAAACAGAAGAAATGAAAACCAGTACAAGGAATGTCACAGTATGCATATTTCTCATAACTCATTAAAAGTGGATCTTGTTATCTGCATTAATATGTGTAATCAGTCTAATCTTTCCTTCTTTCTTTTCTTCCTTCTGTTCTTCCTTTGTTCCTTTTTCTTTTGTTTTTAACGATCAGAATGGGGAAGTGGAAAATCTAAAATGGCAAAATCATATAATGATACATAATGATATCACCTACTTTGGGTAGATAAAGGTAATATTTTATGGACGTCAAAAACTTAATCCTTTAATCCTTATATACTCAAGATTTCATTGACTGTGGTACATAACTGCCACAAACATGATTGAAAATCCCAGGGTCAAAGCAGGGACATAGGATAGGAACATCGAATAATATAATTAAGCAGCTAGGAGAAAAGAAAAACATCTCCAACATCTTTATTTTGAATTCTTCAGCCCACCCAAAAAACTTCATTAGAAAATAACATTAATGGTTGATGGCTATGTGTCATCACTTACTTTGGAAGTGTTACCCATGGACCCTTCCCCAAAATTTAAAATGTGCCCATCAGTCTGGAACAGTGGCTAGGTGATTTTCTGGATGAAAAATCCTATAAAAGAAAACATACTTCTTTCTAAAGGATTTTAAAAGGAATTCTAAATGCAAAAGCCATAGAGATGCTATCCCCAGAAAGTTTCTGCCCAAGTCTGTCTTGGCCATTATTCAATGATACCAAGGCATTTAACAACAACAACTCAGCAACAGAATCAAGAATATATAGAGAAAAACAGCCCTTATTTTACTTTAAATTTAAAAAGTTGGATAAGGACAGTGGTGGGATTCAACCAGTGTAACAACGGGTTCGCTGAGCATGTGCTTTGCATGCACACAGTAAATTTGAAAACAGCTCTAAAATTTACCTTCTACTGCAGCCCCAGTGAGTAAAACAGCTGAGGTGCGGCAATCCTCTCTGCCACGCCTATCAGCTGTGCTTCAAACAAAGAAATATAGGGCAGAGTAATGCAGGGGCGGTTGGACAGGGCCAACTGATAGCTGGAACTACCAGCTCTCCTGAACTGGTCCAAACTGGCTGAATCCCACCCTGGATAAGGGTATCTTTAAAAATAAAAATAATAAAAGTATCAGGAGATTTTACTGAGATGTACTTGTTACCCAATTAATGTTCCAACTATCTATTGTGCCATGTCCCTCCCTTTGGAAAATTATCCCTCCAGAAATTAGACTAGCCCCCACCCTGACACTCTTTTGTAAGGCCCCAAAGAGTAGTTTTGCCGGCAAGCCTGGAGAATTCAGATTGGGATGGAGACCATTAAATGGTTGATTTGAGTGTGTGTTGTTGCCAAGTGTGTGTGTGTGGGGGGGGGGGTTATTTTATTATTATGTTATTATTGTTTAATTTTTATTACTTTTATTTTTTCTACATTGTGTTTTTATTATCTATAGGCCACCTAAAGTGGCTGTGAGTGGGCAGCTATATAAATTACATAAATAAATAAATAAATAAATAAATAAATAAATAAATAAATAAATAAATAAATAAATACATACATACATACATACATACATACATACATACATACATACATAAATTTGTCTTTTGTAAAACTGCTTTAATTTTGTTATTTTACTAATTTTTTTGCCTAAATATAAATTATAATAAATAAATAAATAAATAAATAAATAAATAAATAAATAAATAAATAAATAAATGCATTTTAATTTGTGAAACTGCTTAGGTTATGTTTTGTTATAGTATTTTTTGCCTAAAGGAAGAATTTTCTGAATATTCATTGTGTACTGAACTTCTAAGCAGAGTGTTCTAAGCCATACATATAGACAAAATCAGTGGTGGTCACGTGGGTTCGGGCGCACTCTTATCTTTGATCACTAGCTGTGCCCACCCACTCTGCCTTGTGCTAAGCTATCCATTTATAACTAACTTTCTGGCTCGTTCCGTCTGCCCTCGCTACTCAGCTGAGTTTCACGCCGCCCCTGCTTTACTCATCGCAACTGCCTTTGTAGATTACTTGCTTCTTTGAAGCTCCACAAACTGCTTGTGAAGTGCAGCCCACCTCTGGACAAAATCCCTTATTTTCAAGTTAACCTTTCCATCCTGAATTGTGCATATGCATGTACTAGGTCTCTTCCTGGGATTCTTAAGTTTAATGAATGAAGACCAGAAGAATCTGCGGAATGGAGGGAGGGAGTCAAAAACGTTGAGTTGGTAATCCTAATTGTATAAATGTTCACATCCTTTTTTATATATGTGTTGCATGTAAAAAAGAACAAGTCTTCTTAATTATGCAGTGTCGCTCACTTGTAAGCCACAGTTTCAAATAAATAATAAAAAAATTTGGAGGGGCAGAAAACAATTTATGCAATGTTACTTCTATTTCTAAAAATGTTTCACATTACATTCAGATGAGCTTATTTGGGAAATATTTTTTTCCTCCACAATCTTGGTTTAAATCCTACCTAAGAGGCATAGAATTGGGACAAAGAGACTTAGATATTATAGTCTGAAAGGAATTACTCTAAAACAAACAAACAAAAAAAGGCATCAAAAAAATCCCAGATGTTCTGAGGATATAGTGTTTTCAGCATATTTCCCTTAAATGGATGTGGAATGTACTGTCTCATTAAAAATAGATTCACAGCTCCTCTGAGTATTCTTATGGAAAGAAATTATATTTTACTTATCACATCTTGGTATGTTGGCATAATACTCTCTCTCTCTCTCTCTCTCTCTCTCTCTCTCTCTCTCTCTCCCTCCCTCCCTCCCTCCCTCCCTCCCTCTCTTTCTCTCTCACACACAAACTCAAACACAATATGCTAGCTGTCTGTGTTTGTGTATTATTCCAGCAGTTGTCCTAGTGATTTCATTCAGCATTATCTCCCCATTATAATGCAAGTAAACAGGAGAATCAACAAAAAAAGTTATTAGTATAAACTACAGGCCGCTCTTTTACTTTCTGCTCTTTTACTTCCTGCTACCTTTCCCCAAATAAGTTCAGAAAAGTGGAATCATTTGCTGGTAGACACTATCAAATTAACCGTATGTTCCCATATTCCCAATTCCCATGTTTTGGTAATTATTTTCTTTTTGATTGATTGATTGATTGATTCAATTCAGGGGTGGGTTGCTGTCAGCATTTCTGCCAGTTCGGTGCATGCGCAAAATCTAAAAAAATGTAGAAATTTTTTTTTGCAATAAAAATTGTTCTGCTCATGTGCAGAACCAAAAAACATGATCATGTCCCTGGAGGAGAACTGGTTCGAGAGCATGGCAGGCCTGGGTTGCTGCCGGTTCCGTGATCCAGGCCACCAAGTTACTACTGGTTTGGCCGAACCAGTCCAAACCGGTAGGAACTCACCTCTGATTCAATTTATATAACTGTCCATCTCACAGTAAGAACTCTGGGCAACTTATATCATTTAAAAATAACACAACAACATAATACAATACAACACTTGAGGACCTAAATGAGTCTAAACAAATAATAATCACTTCACGATCAATAACTAGCACTCTGATTGTCATGCCTGGAGTGCACCCAAGCCTTAAAGAGCCTTCACAAAAGTTAGCAGGTTTTTTAATTTTCAATGAGTGTTAAGTCTAACCCTTTTGGAAGCAAGGATAAAACTGCAAGAAGGATAACCCATAATTTTGAGTGGTCCTAACAAATGTATATTTTGGCCACTATGGATCTCAAATGGCAACACCCAGCCCCAAGAATGCCAAGAAGAATGGGACTTCTTAGCTTCCATGTACATATTTTGATATAATTTTAAAAATACTGATAAATCACTTCTGTACTAACTTGTTTGTTTCTGTACTACCCTGATCTGCCTGGATAATAAGCCCAATTGGGTTTTTGAGCGCATGCGCTAAAATAAGTCCTCCCCCCAAAATAAGCTCTTCTCAAAAATTTTGCAACACAGAAGCAGCCATGAGGTGACCACACTTGATGCTTCCTGCACCTCAAAACTAATAAGACCTCCTCGAAAATAAGGCCAAATGCTTATTTCAGGGGTCAAAAGAAAATAACCATGTTTTATTTTCGGGGAAACACGGTATTGCCAAGAAAACATTTGTCCAGGTATGTATTTTATTTTCATAGTTATTTATCACAGGTTCAGGCTGCCCAACTCCCAGATAACAGCTAGTGACTTCAAAATTAAAATATAGGCATCAGAAGCTGGGCTTGATTCAAGAGAGAATTTAAATGTATTCTAAGTCCAGCCTTTTGAATCAAACATCATGAGGTTGATTCTACCCAAAATCAGCAGTTTTACAGATGAAAACAGGGGTTATCAAAGAAGTGAGTGAAATTTCACCCACAGAAAGCAACCTAGGGACTGTAAGCTGTTCATATCATTTAGTTGTTATAAATCAACTTAATTATTGCTGCATAATTGAAATTTTCAGGCCACTTTATGAAGTACAAACACTGTGTTAGTCCAAGAATATTCAGTATTAATGTAAGTTAGGCCATGAGACAAAGTCAAAACAGAATATTTCGGTAATAAAGCAATACTTTGTATACATGAGTATCTGATATGTAAAATATCAGTAGTTGAGCTCAACTTGAGAGAGAATTAAAATATGATTATGTAATTCCAGATTTGAAAATCTAAGAAATTTGAACAATTGTGCAATATTTACATTATGAAGTAAAGATACATAGTTTTAAGTTCATAATGCTGACGAATTCCTGCAAAATATGTTAAAACTATGTATTTAAAATGGGATGTCTTCAGAACTTGAACAAAATATGTGTTTTCTGATCGTCTTAGGCGACCCCTGTGAAAGGGTTGTTTGCACCCCAAAGGGGTCCCGACCACTGATCTAGAAGCAGCATACTGGATAGAAACCTCCTAATGCAATACAATAATTCTTAAAAGAATGACCTTGATGGCTTCATTTCATTTATTTCATTTATTAAATTTATAGGCCGCCCAATCCCAGGGGACTTGATTTATCCATTTACTAATAATGAGCTGTGTCAGCCTACAGGTGAAACTGACTGCCAGAAAATACCATCAGCATAACATAAACATGAGGCTCTCTCTCTCTTAGGTGCAAAGTGATGGAGCCAAGAAACTATAGTCTCTTCATTCTTGTTTTCTGGGCTCACCTTCAGCCCTTTTCGATCTGTATTGAGCAGGACTGTCATTTTTGAGTTCTTCCAGCAATTTTGTTGCATTGCCTTGATGGAAAGAGAGAGAGGGAGAGAGGAGGGAGAGAGAATCAGAGAGTCCTTGGTGCTGTCTGAACTTGGTTGTTTTATTCCAGATGTTTCATTACCCAACCAGATAACCGAATCAGTGCAAGTGAGTGTAGAGAGGCATCTTGACATCCATAGATCCAAACTAGTGAAAGAATCCATGGCAGCAGTATCACACAACACATCTGACCTCTGACCTAAGATCAAAAAGCCAGGTCAGAGGTCAGATGTGTTGTGTGATACTGCTGCCATGGATTCTTTCACTAGTTTGGATCTATGGATGTCAAGATATCAAATGAAACCATGAATTCATATTCTATTTTTAGGTGTTTGGTTTTCTGGAGCCATGATAGGGGGAACTTAATATTCACTTTCCTCTGTGATATGTTCAAGGTTTTTTGTCGGTTCTTTGGCTATGTTGTATGTTGGGTCTGTGGTAATTGTACAATTGGATGAAGAAGTATTGTACTTTTCAGAGTATAAGATGCACTTCCTCCCCAAAAAAGAGAGGGTGGAAATGTCTATGCATCTTATACAGCGAATGTTGCCAAAGCCCCACACACCCATCGATTCCCACCCTTCAGCTTCTGCCTCTCACAAAACTGCTGCTGCCATCTATCCCTGCCAATGTGATGTGCAGATGGCAAAAATGGGGCATGATGTTTGGGTTCCACCACAAAACCGCGGACAACAAAATCGCGGTCGACGAAAGCGCGTATGTGATGTCATCACAGCGCGACGAAAAAGATCGAAAAATGTAAAAATAAAGCGAAAACCTTACCCTAACCCCCCCAAACCTAACCCTAAACCTAACCCTAAACCTAACCCTTAACCTAACCCTAAACCTAACCCTAAACCTAACCCTTAACCTAACGAAAAACCTAACGCTAACCCTTAACCTAATGCTAAACGTAACGCTAACGCTCTAAACCTAACCCTAACCCTTAACCTAACCCTAACCCTAACCCTTAACCTAACGCTTAACTTTATGTGAATCGGCTTGCTGTAATTTAATTTTTATTTCAATTTTTTGATCTTTTTTGTCGCGTTGTGATGACGTCACATACGCGATTTCGTCGACCGCGCTTTTGTGGAACGCGGTTTTGACGGGTCACGGATGTTTGATGTTTAATAAATTTATAGGCCACCCAATCCTGAAGGACTCTGGGCGGCTTACAACAATACATTTAAAAATAGAAGTTAAAAACACAGAAACATAGATTAAAAAGACCACAACATACACCCAGTCTAATCGGGGCTGGAACTCAATCGTGAGTTCAACAGCCCGGGGCCAGCCAGAATAGCCAGGTCTTAAGAGCCTTACAGAAGGCCATGAGAGTGGGTAGGGTCCAGATCTCTGGGGGCAGTTTATTCCAGAGGGTCAGAGTGGCTACAGAGAAGCCCCTTCCCTGGGTAGTTGCCAGCCGACATAGTCTGGCTGACGGCACCCGGAGAAGGCCCTCCCTGTGCGATCTTATCGGTCATTGGGAGGTATGTGGCAGAAGACGGTCTTGCAGATATCCGGGTCCTAGGCCATGTAGGGCTTTAAAGGTGATAACCAGCACTTTGAATTGCGCCTGGAGACCAATAGGAAGCCAGTGCAGCTTGCAGAGGATAGGTGTGATGTGGGTGTACCTTGGTACACCCAATATCGCTCGTGTGGCTGCATTCTGGACTAGTTGTAGTCTCCGAACACTTTTCAGGGGCAGCCCCATGTAAAGCGTGTTACAGTAGTCAAGCCTCGAGGTAACAAGGGCGTGAGTGACCGTGTGAAGTGCCTCTCAGTCCAACTGGTGCACCAGGCGAACCTGGGCAAAGCACCCCCCTGGTCACAGCTGACAGGTGATGTTCTAATGTCAGCTGTGGGTCCAGGAGGACTCCCAAGTTTCGGGCCCTCTCTGAGGGGAGTAGATTTTCACCCCCCAGGCATAAGGATGGACTAATCGAACTGTCCTTGGGAGGCAACATCCATACCCACTCGGTCTTGTCAGGATTGAGTGCGAGTTTGTTCACCCCCATCCAGATCCTGACAGCTTCCAGGCACTGGCACATCACTTCCACCGCTACACTGAGTTGGCACGGGGTGGACAGATACAATTGGGTATCGTCCACATATTGGTGGTATTTGATCCCATGCCGACGAATGATCTCGCCCAGTGGCTTCATGTAGATGTTAAATAGGAGGGGGGACAAGACCGAGTCCTGTGGCACCCCATATTTAAGGGACCTAGGGGTCGACCTTTGTCCCCCAACCAATACCAACTGTGACCTGTCGGAGAGGTAAGAGGAGAACCACAACAAGACGGTGCCTCCCACTCCCACCTCCTCCAGATGTCGTAGAAGGATACCATGGTCAATGGTATCGAAGGCGGCTGAGAGGTCAAGGAGCACAAGGATAGAGGAGTGTCCTCCATCCCTGGCCCGCCAGAGATCATCAATCGGTGCGACCAAAGCGGTTTTGGTGGAGTATTCAGGCCTGAATCCAGACTGAAAGGAATCTAGATAATCTGCTTCATCCAAGGTCTGTTGGAGTTGCAGGGCCACCACCTTCTCAAGGTTGGAGACCGGCCAATAGTTGTTAAGAATGGCTGGGTCCAGAGATGGCTTCTTAAGGAGGGGTCTTACCACTGCTTCCTTCAAGGAGTGCGGGAAAGATCCCTCGTGCAGAGACGAGTTAGTAATCCTCTTGAGCCAGCCTCGTGTTACCTCCTTGCTGGTCGAAACCAGCCAGGAGGGGCACGGATCCAGCAAACAGGTGGAGGCACTCATCGCTCCCATGGTCTTGTCCATTTCCTCAGGGGTGACAAGCTGGAACTCGGTCCAAGAAATCGGAGCAAGACTTTCCCTTGCTACCTCTATTGGTACTGTCCAACTGGAGTCTAGGTCTGTCCGAATCCGAGTGAGTTTGTCCGACAGAAACTGAACAAACTCCTCAGCCTGTCCCTGTAAGGGTTCCCCTGCATCCTCCCCTTTTAGGAGGGAGCGGGTTATCCTAAACAGGGCGGCTGGGCGTGATTCTGCAGATGCAATAAGAGCAGAAAAATGCACACATTTTGCCGCATGTATCGCCACTAAATGTCCTAATAAAGGCTCTTAGTAGTGTTCAGTTGGATTCAGAGTTGCTAGCCCTCCAACGTTGCTCTAGGCATCTCTTTTGGTGCTTCATCTCCCGGAGTTCCTCGGTAAACCAAGGTGCCCTCCTGGATCCACTGCTGCGGAGAGGCCGCAAAGGCGCAATCCGATCCAGAGCCCTAGTCGCCGTTGCATTCCAGCTGGCGACCAAGGCGTCTGTAGGAGTGTGGGCAAGAGAGTCGGGTATCTTCCCAAGCTCCATCTGAAACCTCAATGGGTCCATCAGGTGCCTGGGGCGGAACCATTTAATCGGCTCCACCTCCCTGCAGAGTGGGAGTAGCTTCCAAAAATCAAGCCTCAACAGGAAGTGATCTGACCATGACAAGGGTAAGGTCTCTATCCCCCTTAATTCAAGATCACGTCTCCACTGCTCCGAGAGAAACACAAGGTTGAGTGTGTGTCCTGCTCTATGTGTCGGACCCTGAATTACTTGGGTCAAGTCCATGGTTGTCATGGAAGCCATGAACTCCTGTGCTCCCTCAGAGCGTTCGCCCAGTGATGGCAAGTTGAAGTCCCCAGTACTATCAGTCTGGGGAACTCAACTGCCAACTCGGCTATTGACTCTAGGAGGGCAGGCAGGACGGTTGAGACACAGCTGGGAGGTAGGTACGTCAAAAACAAGCCCACTTGAACCCCTAGGTCCAACTTCAAGAGCAGAGACTCATACCCACAGTCTCTGGAGCAGTGATCCTGTGAGGAACTAGCGATCTTCAGATGATAACTGCCACTCTCCCATCCCTTCTTTGGTGTCAAGGTTGATGGAGCACCTGAAACCCTTCTGGGCACATTTCCAAGAGGGGGACTCCTCCATCATGTCCCAGCCAGGTTTCAGTAATACATGCCAGGTCCTCCCCCCGTCAAGTATTAAGTCCCGGACGAGAGGAGCTTTATGGATCACAGACCTGGCATTTAGCAACAGCAACCTAAGGCCAGGGCCCTGGCTTCTCTTGTCACCAGGTTCTGGAGTTGAGCTTACAGGGCCGGAACAAGGGATCGCTGTAACGTAGCGAGCCCTTCTTCCCCGGTAATGGCTAGCCCTGTAGCCCCTGTCATACCTGCCTTTCCCAACCATGACCGGGATGCTCCGACCCGCCCCATCCCCGTAAACCTCCCTCTCCCTCCCATGGCCCCCGTTTTCCTCAGCAGGCCACACCTATCAGTCATTCTAGGGCCAGAGGTAGGCCTGGGCCCCCTGCCACTTCTGCTTATGCACTCAGTGGAGGAGGCACCAGGCTGTGTTCCTGGCCCTCTCATATATACTACAACCATTCTCTCATTCAAACCCCACTATAATCATTTAAAAAATTACAGAGTTACAAAACATGGTAATATAAAATTAATTAATTTAAATTATAAGTGGGCTCATTCATCATCATTCCCACCATACATACATACTTCATCCCAATAAAAATTGTGCAGTTCTCAGTTTCCGCCCAAGCGGATTTGTGCAGGTTGGAGCCAGAGCTGGTGTTTGTATGGGAGGGGGGGAATTCCAGTTTCTCTCCTCTCTTGTGGGTCCGGAAAGTGTAAAATGCAAAAGGGGGGGCAGCAGGTCCAGAGTCTGAGAGTGGCCAAAGCTGTTCCGGGGGGGGGATGTAGATGCCAGTTCAGCCAGTTCAAAAAGGTGGTTAAAGTCACGGCTGCGTCCCCCCTGCTTCTCGTCGTTTCCTCTTGTCATATGCGCGCAACACAACAGGCTATAGGGTTGCCAGCATGCAAGACAGTCTTTATAATCATTGCAATGATGGTGTTTTTTGAGAGGCAAACCAGGAGAGGAGAAGGTGAAATAAGTTGGGACCAAAAATTGCGGCCACTGAGGGGAAAGTTCCAACCTCCAGGTGCACCGTCCATCCAAAGTTTCAATGCTGGGGGTAGGGCGGTCAAAAAGATGGGGCTGTCAAAAAGGGCACCTCTAAGGAAGCTATAGATGATACTGGGCGTGCCCGTCGCCACACACCAAACAAGGAAATAGGTGGAGTAAAGCCTTGCAGTGGCAACAGCAAGGCCGAGAGAAGTCCGAGAGGAGGGAGGGGGGATTTTAAAGGGGGGAATCTAAAAGAACTACGGTGACAGCAGGGAGCCAGCCGCCCAGTCCCGATACCCATTATCCCAATGCTCACCACTCCCTTCTTCGGGTGAGGTGTAAACCACCTCACCGGTATAGTCCAGGCATCTCCCCTCGGCAGCAAAAGCCGGCAGCGAAAATGAAAATAAAGACGTTCACTCGCCACCTTCGCAATGCTGCCGCCATCGTTGTCATTCATACAGCGCCACTGCCACCACTGCCACTGCTGCCGCCAGCTGGTGCAGGAAGTCGGCGTCCAGGGGCCACCCGAGAGCAACTCCCCCCCCCCAGCTGATCACTTCTCTGTGATGTCGGGTGGTTGATCTCCTGCCCAGGTCTTCTATTACAGTAACTAAAGTCTCAAAACCTTGTATTTGTGTCTGTTTGTTCTTTCGAATGCCTAAGCGGTAATGCTTGTCAGCCATATTCCATCCCGCACATGCGCACGTTGGAGGTAGATCCAACCACCAATCAGCTTCTTGTGCTAAATCAGGCTGTGCTGAAGCTGACTACACTGTTTGCTGTTTGCTGCATGCAGAGGCTGAAAAGGGAATGTGCGGAGGCCAAAAAAGGGGTGCACATAGGTGGCATTAGGTGACAGCAGCAATGGATGGTGATGACGCCTGGATCCCCGCAGCCTGGAACAGTTGATAGGAGGTATTCCTGGAGGTAGATCCAACCGCCAATCAGCTTCTCGTGCTAAATCAGGCTGTGCTGAAGCTGACTACACTGTTTGCTGTTTGCTGCAAGGAGGCAAATTGCTGGGAGGCAGAGGCAGATTTTTTTTCTTGTTTTCTTCCCCAAAAGATGGGTGCATCTTATACTTTGGAACGTGTTATAGTCTGAAATATACAGTACATTGGGCTTCTTTATTTTGGAGCATCCACTGAAATGTGGTAAAATTGGTTCACTGCATTTCAGAATGATAGACAGACAGACATACAGTATATTGTGGGTCAGGAACCATATTTCATTAACTTATGGGTTCCAAATACACCTGCCCTGCCCTTTACATTGTCATCTTCTGACCTTATATCTCTTAAGAAATACCCTTTACTTATTTATTAACTTTGACAAAAAGGTACCTTTCAGAATGAGATTTTTTTTCTTATTGTATTTCCATAGAAAGTTTTTTTTAGGAAGAATAAAGAAAAAAAGATGAAGCCTTTGAATCAGACTATTGGCCAAAAGGATGAATCCTGTGCTTTCTGTTCTTGCTTCAGTGCATAGTGAACCTGGCAAGCACCTATATTGCCTGATGCTGTCTGCATTGTATAATAGGACATTATTTATCTTGTGCCTAAGGCTAGATCTCTCCTTTGCTTCACATCACAATATGCCTTGGTAATTCAAGAAAGCTGGGGTTTGGCATATAGCTGAAATTAGTAAGACCTTTCAGCTAATACAAATAATGTGTTTGATTTGTCCAATCTTTGCATTCTGATTTGGTTACAGATGAAATTGATTGAAAGACAAGAACCATGCTCACATAACAATAATATAAATATATATATTTTAAAAGCACTATAAGCTTTTATTTTTTCAGGACACAAAATCCCCAAGATTTCTTGTGACTCAACAACAGCTAATTCAGACCTCATTAATTTAAACATGGAATTAGGATATTCCACCTTGCCTAACATGCATAATATTGCATTGTGCCTCAGCACAATTTTCAATACTTGAAGTGAGAACGTTTTAAGCTACATTGCAGATAAAATCAATATTCTGACACTTTGAATAATACAAAAGATTTGAGTTATTTTGCTGAAATCAGGAGACCGCAAGTTAACGCAAATGAAAAGAGACAGTTCTTCCACCTACTCTGCATAATTGACCCATGAACTGCATTGCTGCAAGGATTTCTCTTTTACAGTTACTACAATACATCTTTTAAAAAGGCTTAGGAGAGAAGAGAACTGCATCATGTCTGATTACCCGCTATAATAATCAGAACTGCAATCTGTGTTTTCAGAGATCATGTACTTTTGTTAATGAAATACCAATACGAAACAATACATCTGGGTTATTTCTTGCTTTTTATTTGGAATTAGGTGTGGCTTTAATGGATGTAGGGTTTATGGAATCCAAATATTGAGCTTATATTTGGAGGGAAACATCTGAGATACTCTAAGTGACTTCTCTCAGCAGGAAAGAAGACATCTTAGTAGAGCTGACAAATTTTCATATTATTTTCCCAAAAAGTCAAGTCAATACTGAAAATTCATTTAGTTGGTTGGCTAGATAATTATCCTTTACAGGTATTTCTCAACTTACAACAGTTCATTTAGTGACCATTCAAAGTTACAACAGCATTGAAAAAAGTGACATGATCATTTTTCACATAACCAATGCAGCATCCTCAAAGTCATGTGATCAAAATTCAGGCAACTGACTGAGATTTATGATGATCCAGGGTTACCTGATCCCCTTTTGCAACCTTCTGGCAAGCAAAATTAATGGGGAAGCCAGACTTGTTTAACAACCATGTTACTAATTTAACAACTGCAGTGATTCACTTAACAACTGTGGTAAAAAAAAGGTTGTAAAATGGGCAAAACTCACTTAACAAATATCTTGCTTAACATTTTGGGCTTAATTGTGGTTGTGGGATTAGAACTACCTGTATTTATTTCATCTTCATTTTATAAATCAGTCTGGAAGATTACTAAATAGAAATATATAAATGTCAGCCTCCGCTTTGCTGCTGCTTTGGCTGCCATTGAAATGGGGAGCGGGGGCATGGTATTTGGGAGGGGACTCATTGTTGTGCTGGAGGAAGATTCTAGAGTTTGAACTGTCCACCTTACTGCGCATGTGGAGGAGGAATGTTTCCCGCCAAGGCCAACGGAACCAGCATTCCATCCTGGTGATGCTTTTCGAAGTTATCTCACACCTGACAATTGGGAGAATTATGATTGGACTGTGCATGGGATGCCAAGGGGAGGAGAATGAATTATACAATATATTATTCGCTTTCGTGCCTAAATAATCAGACTTCGCTTAGCTTCGCTTCTATTCATTTATAATTAGTAAAAGTACACTTGATTTCTATCAATGGAGTCCTGTGGTTTTCTTTCCTGATTTTTGAATGAAGAAGGGCTGACAATTTTGGGCTCAATTGTGGTTGTGGGATTAGAACTACCTGTATTTATTTCATCTTCATTTTATAAATCAGTCTGGAAGATTACGAAATAGAAATATATAAATATGTATGATTAGATAAATAAATAAAATACATTCAAACTAGATACAACATTTTCTTTTAAAAAAACAACAACATGGTTTTGTGTTGACTACCAAACAGGTATAATATCTCCACATGTAAAATAGTGACAGGAACGCAAAACATATGACCTTCTCTTTGTCCAATATTATTTAGTGACTGCAAAAGAAAAATTCCTCTTGAAAAGATGGCTGTCAAGTTTGGGAGTTTTTTTCTGTGGGAGGATGAGGCCCAGTAGATGCCAACAATGGCATTAGTTAAATGGACATCAATGGTAGCGTCTTTTAAAAGGATGGAAAAACAACCTTCTACTGAATATTCAAAACAAAAGTGAGGCTCATGGCCACTTCTTTCCCTCAGCCTAGTGCCAGAATAAATCGTGACTGTAACAAATGTTACCAAGGAGATAATTGCAATGAAAAGTTAAAATACATCAATTTACAAATTTTCAGCTGTGCCTTTGTGACAGATAGCTTTGAGTTCCAGTCTGCTGTATCACATTAACCATCATAATGCATGTTAGAAGTCAGTGGTTCATTTTAATAAAAGGTGATTGCTAAAAAGTTTACCTTCCTCTCTTTCCCATATTTTAGGCCTGAAAAGCACTAATCTACCTCAAAGACTGCAAATTAGGCTAAGAAATCAGGCTTATTTTAACTTGGTTTCCTCCTAGATTCCTCAGTAGAATTCTACGGCTAATCCATCAGTCACTGGCATTGTAGAAGACAGAAAAGGCCTCATTGTAAAGCAAAAACAGAAAAACAAACAATTCTGAAAAAGCTCATCTACTCTAAAGGAAATCATTCTATAGTTTTTCACATTTAGATAAGTAAAAGGAGGGAATGTCCTTTTCAAAGCTATTGGTTCTGGTTAATTCAACATGCAGAAAGATTTAATTTCTTCTTTCTTCTACGAAAACAGAACACTATTCACCTTCGGCATAGTGTAAAAGTGATTAAAAACACAACCTTTGCCAGACAAATGTAACACACTGACAGAAATAACAGGAATTATTCATTCAGGCACATCATCAGAAATAGCAGAAGTAAAGAGCCATTTTAAAAAATGAATGCTTTACAATCTTAGAGAGTGAAGAATTTGATTTTTTTCCCCTTAACTTACAAGTTTAGCCAGAGAAAAGTGTTAATGCATTTCTAGAAAGTACATTCTCACCAGTTAGACACCTGAATGTTCAAAGATATTCTATCAAATATCGATTTATATATATAAATATATGTAATGTACACACACACACACACACACACACACACATTTCTATACATTGTTACAAGGTGCGGATATGAAGGACAAAAAAATCTGTTGTAGTATCAAAAGATTGAGACAATTTTTCTGAATGGAAAAAAAATGAATTGCATTTTAACTTTTTTTTAAATAAAATAAAAATAGAATAAAAAAGATCGACGCAACCCAAACTTATATTTGATTAATTATATAAAGTAATTTCCTTCATTTTTCTTCATTTTTTATTGTTTAATTTTTGCTTTAATAATATGAACAATCTGCTATCTGCATCTTTAGATTGAATATGAACAGAATCATAAGGGTGATTATTTGCCCTGTGGCTATTAGAGAACTGTTAATTAGATTGTAGAATACTTTGGATTTATTTCCCAAAAGATGCTTCAAGAGTATAGCAACACAAATATGACACCTATCTATATCTTTCCCTAGAATCTCAAGGCTTTGGAATTTTGTTTATACAACATTTTGTATAGTTTTTAAAAAGATGATTAACAACATGTAATGATAATCCTTTTAATTGTTTAATCTTACCCAAAAATGTAAACCCTCATGTTTGAGTGTTATTAAACACACGAAATAAATTTTAAGTGGTTAAAAACTAAAATAGTTTATTTAATTTCCTGTTAGTTGTTTTGTGACAATCTTTCATCTAATAAACTGTAGTTTCATGTTTTATTTACACTTTTGGATGGTTGCTTTGGAAGAATCATGCTCCAAATGATGTATTATGGATCCTGGAAATAGAATTTGGGAATAAAAGGGAATGAAACTGTTTGTATTGCAAGCTAGGTAAGACTGATGATTTCCTTCAGTGCTTCAGTGCCCTAATGTGTATGAAAATGAATTCCTCTTGGAGGTTTTACAGAAAAGCAGTGTTGTGTCAGTAAAAAGAAATGTTTTGAGAAATTGTCTCCAGCTACTTGTTTCTTCTACTTCCACATGCGGAATCTTGCTAAGCACTAATGAAATCTTAGTTGTAATTTTCTAGTGCTTAATCTCTTCCTACCAGTTTCAGTGTCACAAAGCTTCACTTCAGTTTGTTTGGAGTCTTGCCAAGGCTTCAATGTGTACAACTTCCCCCTCTTAAATTTCCTTGGAACGTTTCCCAACGTAGACCTTGAATCATTAATTCAGATTTCTGGAAATGAGAAAGCAGGATTAGTTTTGGTTTTTTGTTTACCAGATGAGATTGCATTTGGTTATATGAAAATTATGCTTTACTTCTATGCCAAATATATTTATAAATTCCCTTTGAAACCCCTCTTTCCAACCTTCCCTCTTTACCTCCCTCCTATTTTGTACATTAAGATCCTGGTTAATAATGCTTATTTACTAATAAAGCATTGTTAAAGGGACACGGTGGCTGAATGGCTAAGACACTGAGCTTGCCGATCAGAAGGTCGGCAGCTCAGCAGTTCGAATCCCTAGCACCACATAATGGAGTGAGCTCCCATTACTTCTCCCAGCTTCTGCCAGCCTAATAGTTTGAAAGTATGTAAAATGCAAGTAGAAAAATAGGGACCACTTTTGATGGGAAGGTAACAGCATTCTGTATGCCTTCGGCATTTAGTCATGCCAGCCATATGACCACAGAGATGTCTTAGGACAGTGCTGGCTCTTCAGCTTTGAAATGGAGATTAGCACCGCCCCCTAGAGTTGGAACAACTAGCATATATGTGTGAGGGGAACCTTTACCCCTACTGTTTTACTGTTGCTTTATTTTACTTTTTCATAATAATGCTTGGAAAGAGCAGTTGGGAAAGCATTAATGCACTATGATGCAATACACAACTTATTCTCCAGAAGTAAGTATACACTGGATTTTAGTTCATCACAGTTACACTGCCCTCCTAAATCATTGTTATCCCCTGCAATCTGATGCTTGGATAGATCTGGGGATGCTTTAAACCTTTCCTTGTCATTACAGGCCAAGAACCTCATGATTAAGGATGCCTATTACCAGATTGGGTAGGTGCACTTTTACACACTATCTTGTACAAGAATAGCCCCCTGACATTAGGCTTAAATTGTTAAATGTACATTTAAATTGCTTCAATATGGACTTACCCTTGTGTTTAGCCTGAACACCACAGCTGGTAGATCATATTGAGGGTAGCAACCGGCTATGCATATTGCATTTTTCCTCAAACAACTTTGCCAAACTACTTTGCCAAATAAGCAACATATCAGTAGTAATGCCTGCATTCCAGAATGGTCTCTGTCTTGAAAGCCATGAGGCAGTTTTGAAGACTCGTGACCAGTGGTGGAATTCAAAAATTTGTACTACTGGTTTTGTGGGCGTGGCTTGGTGGGCGTGGCAGGGGAAGGTTACTGCAAAATTCCCATTCTCTCCCACCCCACTAATCTGCTTTCCAGCTCCTCTTCTGGACACCAAAATAAGATCAGATGGAGAGCATTGGGGGGGGAGGAGGCTAGCCTATTTGCTGATTCTCTGAATTACTCAAACTTTCTGCTACCAGTTCTCCAGAAACTGTCAGAACTGGCTAAATACCGCCTCTCTTCGTGACTCTCCTGAATGAAGTTTGTACGAATTATTTTTGTTTACTTGTGATTCTTTTCCTCTTCATTTTTTAAACTGAATATTAGGACAGTGGAAAATAATCAGAAGAATGTTTTTGCTACTTACATTACGGTAAGCAGAACACCTGTCTTTGAATAGTTTAAGAAGCCACATCTTTTACAAATCTTGCCCAGCTGCTCTGGACATTGTCCCAGCTGCTTCTGCACAGAAACATGGCCACACATGAACATGTTTGTTGCAGCAGCCAGGAAGAGATTTGAAGCAGCCTTGAGCAAAGGATGTAGTTGATTGAATGATAGAGAAAAGCTTTGTTCATATTATTTCATTTTGCAGATCACCTCTTTTCAAAGCTTTGAATCACGTTATCCAAAGCTATTTTTATATATATATTTTAGTGTGCCATTTGTGTCTTAATTTGTGTTTCTAAATTGGTTTGAATTTTTAACAATGGAAATAATAATATGATCATGATGCTTTGGCTGTTAGACATGCTCCTTCCTGTATTAAATTTTTTAGTTCCAAACGGAAGAGAAATCATCTCTTTTGAACACTTTGCATCCCATTTTATTCGGAGCTATTTTTACATGATTTTAATTTACTGTTTGTATTTTAATTCGTGTTTGCAAACTGCTTTGAATTCTTAATAATAGAAACAATAATAATATGATGATAATGATGCTTTTACTGTGATACATACTCTTTTGTGTATCAAATGTTTTAATTCCAATGAGAATTAAGAAACCTTTCCAGAAAATAAATGGGACTTTCTCTATATTCTTTAGTTGGACAGGCCATGTATTATACAGTGCCATTTGAGAAGAAAGATGAAAACAATTAGAGAGAGCAGAGACGTAGAAATATACAACTGAAGCATGCAAATTCAATCAAGGGAACAGTTTATTGTTGTTATTTATTTTCTCTATATCTGTACTACATATGTGTTTGCTTTGCAGCTGTATCACATTGTGGATAAGAACTGGGTCAGTTATTCTGCTGTTAGAAAATGAAATTAAATGAAAATATCTTGCCTGAATCCATGCAAGAAAAAAAAGGTTTTATTTAACAGTTTTGACATGTCAGGCTTAAGAGCGAGGTTGGTGTGGTATTTCACATTGCATGAATATGCACATGCAGGAAAGAAAATGCTTCTTAAAAACAGATGCCCTGTCACTGAAAAGCAGGTGGGAAAATTATCACCCTGAAGCAAAATGACTCTGCATTATATCCTGGAAGCCTAGCATCAAAAAACCCTGACATTTCAACACAGGATATAATACAAATTAAAGACTTTGTGGCTATTCATAATTTTACAATGATGTCTGTCCTTGAAACTAGTTTCCAGAGTGATGGGGAGGGAGATCTGTCTGCATTTAGAAGTGGAAGGAGGGAAAGTGATAAAAGAAGGGAATTTAAGATCTCTAAAAACATGGTTTGTGGGAAATGTGATGTTTTTCAAATAATCTAGAGTAACAAGGTTGCAAAGTGAGGTACAATTGTATAGATAATTAAAACCAAAAGTGGAGAAGCTTTTAAATGCTCTTGCTAGGTCTTTGCATAATATAATGAGCAGCTTTCAAAATCCTGATTTTAAAGCTAGAATCCAAATTTAGTGGCAAGTTTCTTTAAGTAAAATACTGGGCATTTTATCACAGGGAAAGTGCATTTAAAAAAAATCAGTAGAAGCCACCTGGCTTTAAAAAAGAAGTAGGTTTAGACAATTAGGTAGTTGAAAAAATTGCGCCAATATTGTTTTTGTTCTTTGTCTTTTGTTCTTTGTCTTCATTTGTCTCTTCCAAAGTTCACAATTAGAGAAGACAAATTTCTTAAACTGGTATCATCCAGACTCTTATTTGTCTTTCTTACAGAAGCTTAAGGCAACATAAGAGGACCCAAGTATCATATAAATAAATAGTATAAGAGCACCCCTTCTCTCATTTTCTTGCAACATGTTCATCAAATTGGAGGTTGCACTGAAAAATGGTGGATGGTCAAACATCACATCTTGCATGGATGGGAATAAATTTGAAGCTAAATCTTCAGGTCCCAGCCCAACTCCTTCAGGAGTACATCATTCCACCAAGATTGGCTACATACTGTATATAATCAATAGATCTGAAATACATTGAATTGTCCAGCCCCACCCTCAGCTGTGAATGTTGTGTTTTTTTAATGTTGTCTTGTTTTTGTATGTCCCTCCCTCCCCCTTTTTTATTGTAAGCCGCCCTGAGTCTCTTTGAGAGTGGGCGGCATACAAATTAAATAAATCAAATCAAATCATTGGGCAAGGAAATAATTAATTAAGCACTCATATGCTAACTGGTGATAAAAAAATCTCTTTTCTGTTGTGAAAAATTGTGTAAAATACAATGAATGATAGGTTACTTTGGGAGAAAGTTATCAAGTGATGCATCTTTTCAGGTATTAAGCAAATAAAAGAGGGAACTCAAATCATTTCTCTCCCACTGTGACATATTATTTACTTTAATTATGAATATAAAACCATTATTTTAGTTCTTAAAAATTTAGATGGTCAAGATGTGTGGGTTTGCTTTCATGGAAATAGTAATAGTACTTTTGCATATTAAGTCTCACACTCCTTCAAACAAGGTAGAACTTCCCCTATTTCAAAGCAGAGAAAAAAAGATTCACTTTGACATGTCTATCACTATCATCAGTGAGTACCGGTAATATTTACTGCCTTCATTGAGTTCTGTATGATTTTAATATTATTTAGACATTTCTGTCCAGAATGTGATGTCCTCCATGGTCACATATATTTCTCATTAATTGGGTTGTCTCTGGAGGGATTTTTTTTGTAACTTGGATCCTATTACCAATGCCTCACTATTCCTAATCTAATTAACACAGCATCTGCTGTAGCTTCATGCTTCTTTGTTTTGAAAAATCAACAGACCATTGCAATAATGCAACACCAATTATTTGTTTTCTTCTTTGTGCTAAACACTTAAGTATAAGGAAAAGACTAAAATTACACTGTCTATCTTTAAAGACTGCTATTGATTTTCAATATGCCTGTCAAAATTTATCAGGTACAATAAAGAGTTGCAGGCCACCGTCATTGAACTTAATAGCTTTATCTAAAAATAAAATAATGAAAACAATGAATATATTTATTTAGGAACCAGTAGCAATTTGTATATAGTTTCTAGTTCTTAACAGACAAGCTTTTCTTCTGTTTTTAATAATTTAATGCTTTTGTTACAATTTTTTTAAACCAAATGTGAGATTTTCAGTTATTTCAGGAACATGCTAGTATTATTTTATCTCTTTTTTGTCAGGAATTATTAGCAAAGTTTATTTTTTTAAACTGGGGAACACACCTGGTCTTGATAATTTTCAAAGTGCTAGATATTATTTTTATTTATTGGAGGACTATGGTGGAAGCACTAGTTGAAAGTATGTAACTTTTCTCAAACTATTTGTATTTTGTGATTTGATCTGTCTCATTAAAGAATGTGAATGGTAGGATTTTATCAGCTACTGTCTATAAATTACAGTATGATCGTCTGACTATTGGACATTCATCTCAGCCAGGATTTATTGAAGATGGTCTATACACATACCTGCCATAATTTGGGGAGTAAGCAACTTTAAGCAAAACAAAGAAAAGGAAAAACAAAGAGCAAGCCAAATAAATGGAAGAATATAAGAGAAGTAAAAGAAGTATACTTCTCAACTTTTTTTTTATTCTTGTAAACCATCCTATTTCTAGAAATTCCATACATCACTTCATAAATTTCCCTTTGATCTTTACATTTCTCACTTTTGAAAATGATTTCTTCTCTCCATCTAAAAACATCCTGATCTTCACCACTGTCACAACCCAGACAATCTTCCTTAATTTATTTTGTGTATGTGTGTGTCTGTGTGTGTGTGTGTGTGTGTGTGTGTGTGTGTGTTGCGACCCTATTATCAATATATTTTTGTAGAGTCACTTATTCAATCCATATTCATTCAGCATTTATTTGTTCTTGACTCTCTCTCGTTTGCCAGACAAACTCATTTGGTGCTTCTCTTCCATTGCATTCAATTTACTTTTATATTTACCCCAGCATACCCATCAGCATCATTTCGCAGATGCCTGAACTGAAAATGATTCTTTTCTGAGCTCTGTTTTCACATAGACCTATTAGCAAGATTTATGTAAGATTAAAGGATAGTGGTACAAGAATCCCAGCAAGTAACTACAATTTAGAACCAATATACTTGAGCATACATTGAAGATAAGTCTTTTGCCACAGCCTTAGGGAGCACCAGAGAAGAGGCAGCTGTTTCATTAATAACTGGGGATCCAGCAGCTGGCTGTTTACATAAGAGGTGCTTGAATTTTTACCAATCTGAAAATCAACTCTTACAATACCTGGTTCTTATTTCCATATAACAAAGTCAGTAGGAATACACTCCTACATGTAGTCATGCTGCTCTTTCAAAGAACACTCATACCTTATGAAAGATAACATACTATTCTCTACCTTTGCATTAAAATTTGCATATATTATTTCCATCTATTTTTCTATCTTTAGTAATTATTCTACCAAGGGTCTGCAGAGATTCTCAGTCATCCAGGTCATGGTTATCCCAAAGGTGCTTTTTCAGGAGGCAACTGGACTTTCTTGTTTTTTCTTTTGAAGATGTTTTGCTTCTCATCTAAGAAGCTTCTTCAGCTCTATTCTATCAAGGTACACATATTTCTTTAACTAGCTGAATACCCATGCTCTGCTACAAAACTATGTGATAGGGCTTGATAAATTGACACTTACAGCTTGAAAATTAATGAGTAGTTACTATCAATTTCTCTTCTCCCTTTCACTCCCTCAGGCTTGTGCCAAAGAATCCTCCCCTATCCTATCCCCTTGTCTCCCTCACGCTTGTCCCACAAAAGCTCCATCCATCCTATCCTCTTTTCTCCTTCAGTCTGGCCCCACAGAAACCTCACCTATCTTATCACCTTCTCTTCCTCAGGTTTGCCCCACAGAAGCCCCACCTATCTTGTCACCTTCTCTCCCTCAGGTTTGCCCCACAGAAGCTCTACCTATCCTTTCCTCTTCTCTCCCTCAGGTTCCTCTCCAAACTCCAAGTCAGCAGGCCATATGAGTCATGCACTGGCCACACCCATGTCCAGGTTTTCAGGTTGGGAGGGGGAATAGAACATTATTTTACTAGGAGTATTTTCCAGACACTTGTTTTTCAGTTTTTAAAAGCCCCCATTTGTGACATCAGTGAGTCTCCAGTCACATTGTCTTCTGTCAATCTGATTTTCAATTGTCTCTGATTTTTCCAAGCATAAGGGTCTTTTCCAGTTATTCTTATCTTCACATTATGTCTTCAAAATCATTTAGCTTTAGTTCAGTCTTAGTGCTTCATGATTTTTCTCCATCTAGTATTGTTCTTGCATTCAAGCAATTGTCAGCAATTTTTCTTAGCACCACAGCTCAAAGACAATAATTGTTCTTTATTCAGTGTTTCACATGGTCCAGTTTTACAGCAATATATTGCAGCTGGGAAAACTATGGCCTTCACAATATGTTGCGTTTTTATCATTTTGTGATGTCTTTGCATTTTAATGCATTAAACTATTATTACAGTTTGGATCATTCCCATACAAATCGTTGAAGTATTCTTTCCAGCATGCTTTCATTTCAGCTTCCTCCTAAATCATTTCATCACTTTTATTTTAATCCTATTACTTCTACTGGAGATTCCTTATTTAGCACTTTTCAACAACTTTTAAAACATGTTGTTTTCAATTTCCATCAGAATTTGTCTTCCTCTTTTAATATATCCAATTTTTGGTTTATTGATTATATGATTTATGAGGATTTCTTCCAGTGTGAAACTTGGACAATTAAGCCATGAATAACATGAACTTGAATCTATGGGACTTGGGCATAATCTATACCTTTCTTCTCCTTCTTCCACAAGCATCTCAACACTCTTTCCCATAGAAATCTATATACTTCCATTTGCTCCTTTTTTTCTGACATAATGGTGGCAGAGCCAGTAATCTATTTTTATAAGTGGTTGATGAAAGTGGCATTAATTATGTATATAATATCCAGAATAATTACCTTGAAAGTCCTGTCTTGGTAAATCAATTCACTTTAAAGACTTTCAAATTATTTTCTTTTGAACTTAAAATTAGGACAATGGGTTTCATGTAACCACCTTGCTGTTAGAAATGAGGAGTAGGAATTTAAATTTAAATTTCAAATCATTCTTTTGCCTTATTTTTTACTCAAAATTTACAGGATTATGACTTTGAATTCTGTTAAATTTCTATACATCATTGTTAGCTATATATTTAGAACATCAAATTTATTGAGCAACAAATGTTTTAGATTTTGGGCTTGGATTAACCAAAAACAATTACACAAAAAAGAAATCTGCACCTGATCTGCAGTAATTAGAATAGAATAGAATAGAATAACAGAGTTGGAAGGGACCTTGGAGATCTTCTAGTCCAACCCCCTGCTTAGGCAGGAAACTCTACACCACTTCAGACAAATGGGTATCCAACATATTCTTTAAAACTTCCAGTGTTGGAGCATTCACAACTTCTGTAGGTTGTAGCATAATAAGATGTATCAACAAGTTTATAATTGACTATAAATGTGTTGATACATCTTATTCATCAACATTGATCTATGGGAGTGGGGGACAGAAAAGGGACAAAAAAGGAAGGTTTTTTTAAAAAGAAATTTTGTCAACTTTTTGAAATTCTTTTTATTGTAAAATTTCCTAGTCTTTTTATCATTATGACATTGTAGATGTTTTTGCATATGCTTTTCTCTGTGAATTAGTTCAGCAATGATATCCCAAGATATCCCAAAAGGACTTCATTAATGTACAAGGAATGAGATTTGGTTGAATAAGTGGTATATAAATGATATGTACAGAATTTAGACTGTACCATGAGAGCAAGAATTTCTCAAAATAATATTAATATTACTTATTAAAATAAGTAAAAATATATAAATCTAGCAAGTGTTTATAAAAAGTTGCATTTATTCCCTTCATGGTGCTTCTTGATCCAGCGAGAGCAATCATCTCCAAAATTAAAGACTCATTCTGTGCTAAATCACTATTTTATATCATTTTCTGCCTTTTATTTAAATTATTCTAACATACTTTTCTTTTCAAGTAAAGCACTAAGTACTAGCATCAAATGAAGAATCTTCTGAAATGACATCACATTATGTTGTGCCAAAGATGTCCCAATAAAAACTATAATTTCATTGGTAATTTTACTATGAAATGCCATCTGCATAATATATTAGTGAGAGAAAAGTAAAATATTCATTTCAAAAACTGGACAACTTCCTCACACATCTCAACAGCCTACACCCCAAAATACAATTCACTATGGAAATATAAGCAAACAATCAACTTCCCTTTCTGGACATCCTAATCTACAAAAAACCCAATGGCTCCCTAGGACACACCATATACCGGAAAAACACACACATCAACTGCTACTTAAATGCACAATCCCATCACTACCCTGCATAGATCAACTCTGTAGCCAAGACCCTCATCTACACAACCAAACGCCTAGCTGACAAAGACCACCTGAAAATTGAATTACACACTCTCACAAATGCATTAATCTACAACAGATTCCAAAGAAAAACAATTACCAATCTAATCCAAAGGGAGACTCCCCCCAAGAACCGAGACACAGAACAGGACAACAGCATCGCCCTCCTCCCTTACATCAAAGGTACCACAGATAAAATCAGCAAAATTCTCCACAAACACAATATCAAGACAACCTTCAACAATGACCAAAAAATAACCGACATCTTAAGTGTCACAATATTTTTTTGTTTTGCCAGCTGTGCTTATATTCTAAGACATATGGTAGGCTGAATCTTCTCTGTAAGCCTACTACGCATGTCCCTTTTGCCTTCTTTTTTCTTTTTCTGTTTCTGTTTTGCCTGCCACGAGGAGGTAGGCTGGGAACTTTACCAGAATGTAGTTATTAGCCAGTAAGTTTGTTTATTTATTTTACAATAAAAATATGTTTCTTAGAATCTACCTCGGGTTTATTTTATTTAATCATAAGGTATACTTCAAGGAAAACCACGATTCAACACAGGGACGTGCAGTCACTAGAGGCAGGGGATGTGTGGCCTCACCAGTCATGAGGAAAAGGAAAGAATTTTAAAGAATTTTTTTAAATAATTAAAAAGGCCAAGGTAGTTGCTTCCAGACTCCAATTCACAGTGACTTTGAGTCTGCTTAGTGTTAACTGTAGGGGGAGGCTAGAGAACTATGGGCCTCCTTGGCATAAGGAATTTTTCGCCTTTTAAGAGTTAAGCATGGGTTAAAAAGCGAAAAATTTCGTATGCAAAGGAGGCACGTGATTCTCCTGCCTCCTGATCTGGGAGCAGCGAATCATGCCTTGCAGTTGAGCGATTGCGCAATCTAGCAGCAGGAGCCTTGCTTGTAAAATGCACCTGTGTTGGAAAAGTTCGTGC
The DNA here is from genome assembly GCF_009769535.1 of Thamnophis elegans. NCBI lineage: Eukaryota > Metazoa > Chordata > Lepidosauria > Squamata > Natricidae > Thamnophis > Thamnophis elegans. The sequence continues at coordinate 32,258,238 of NC_045548.1, read as the reverse complement.
TCTGAGCAAGTTCAACTCTCCACTTTGCATCGCAGGAGCCGTCAAGAGCAGAACCATCTATAGTCAGAAGACTTAGAGGTCTCTTATTTCAAAAACTCTCCCTTAAGAATGATTAAGTCTGCATTAAGACATTATTGTTATTATCATCCCCGACATGGGAAATTAAAGCAATCTGCATATGGAAGCCACTTGGGAATTTATGGCCAACAAACATGGTAAGCGAATATGGGGCTACTGAGAAGTAAAGCCCACAGACTTAAATGCTGGGTTGGCTACAGGCCGTGGCAGCGGGCAGGCCATAGCATTGGCGGCGGCGGGGAACTTTGCATCATGGGAACTTCATCGGCCGCCGCTGCCGCTTCCTCTGCTGCCGCCGCTTTCCCCTCTGCTCTGCTTATGCCGTGTTCGGAGTGCTGCCCTTGGGCAAGACACAGAGCCCGGAGTCCCTGCTGGACATCGTGGCGCAGCGTGTGGCAGAGAAGTGGCCCTTCCAGCGGGTGGAGGAGTGGTTCGAGCTCATCCTGGAACCTGTGCAGCGCCGCATCATCTACTGGTCCTTCTCCCCGCACTGGCCCTACCCTTCCGGTAGCTTCTCCTCCTTTAAATCTCTTTTTGCCTGCTGTCAAGCTGCTTTTTTTCTTTTTGCCTCACCAGCCATAAGCTTCACCGCACGTCACTGATTCAACGTCCTTTCAAACACAGGGCTGAATTTACAACCCTCACATTAAGAAACCCCAAAGACAAAATCCAGCTAGAAAACCAAGGAGTCTATGAAATACCATGCAAAATCTGCCCTGCAACATACATAGGACAAACGAACAAGAGAATAAATGCACGCATCACAGAACACAAGAACGCAGTCAGAAAAAAAGAAAAAACTTCCTCCCTTTTCCAGCACCTTAAAGCTACAACACATGAAATTAATTTTGAAGGAACCAAATTAATCTCCAAAACTGAACACTTCAACAAAAGAATAATTATGGAAGCTATCAAAATAGAGAAACACCCCCGCAACATGAATAAACGTGATGATACCTCCCACCTACCAGACATCTGGAAACCAGCCCTAGTCAACAAACGAGCCCCACCTACCACCCAGGCCATTACAACACAAAACAACAATGGACACACAGCCAGCACCAATCAGCACCAATCTACCAATCATGATACAACTACACAGCCAATCAATCCACTTACTGAAACAAAGCCAGCACTCCACACACCCCCTTATATAAAGACGGCAGCTCCCACCACGCTTTAAGCCAAAAACACCAGCTTGAAGATGACGAGTGAGACCTTGCCGTCTCTTTGGGGTAGCTTTTCCTGTTATTAATATGTCTCTGTGTGTAGCAGCTCTAATTAAAAAAAGATGAATGTTTTGGCAATCACTCCTTGATGTTAGTTTAATAACTATTAAAAGAATGTAAAAGAATGAAAACAGTCCAGATCAAAACAATGGAAATAGCATAAAAACAGCAGCCAAGAATAGTCATTAACTCTCAAACTTTATAGACTTACCCATACTATCAATGCCCTGGGTTTGATAACAAATGTAGGTTTTTAGTGCCTTGTGAAAGGACAGCAGGTTTGGAGCACGTCTGGTTGCAGGGGAGGGGGGTGGAATATAACATTCAAAAAGAAGGTCCCACGGCAGGATCCTGGGTCCTGAGAGGTGACATTCTCTCATGAATGGGACCTGGAGGATGCTTCCCCTGCCTATCTAATGGGATGAGGAAAGACAGTCCCGTAAAAAAAAATGCCCTAAAACATTTCCTGGACCTTTTATTTAACACAGTCAAGAGGAGCTTTTACAACAATGATTAATTCAAATTCTCTTGTCATGTTGCATATTCTTGCTAAATTAAAATTTCTTCTGTTTTCTCCTCATACTGAATACATTTTTGCCTGCTTCAGAGTAATATTATTCATCCAATGAATAATGATTTTCATTTTTCCCCTGTCTTGCCCCTTCATATTTACTTTGATGCCAAGCCATCAAAAATAATTGCTACCTAATTTGGGGTCTTGTGGAGGGGGGAATTCCTTGTTGTCAATTTCATATGGCTGAAATATTCCACCTACTGGTATCTTATTTCTTGGGAATAACTTCCTCATTTGTTCATTTGACTCTTCTCTTTTCCATAGTACAGCCATGTTATGTTAGAGATAGAAAGAAATTAGGTGAAAGGGAAGCAAACTGTAGGCAGTGCAAATGATAGGCAAAGCAAAATACAGCTTCTCTTAGACAAGATAATGTGGTATAAAATGAATGCTGTGGCATATTTAACTTACTTGCTACATGCTGCCTGCTTGCTTTGGAGATCAGTTATCACTTCCTACTTCTTCCCATAATATCAAGGACTGATTACCAAAACAGTCACCTTCTTTTTAAAAAGTTGAGTGCTGCTACACTCAGACACTTGTTAATAGCAGGAAAAGCTATGCAAAAAGAGTCCTATATACTGAACTGTAGTATTGTATTATACTTAACAAACCAATACAGTTCTGTCATTCCATGGGGTTTATTTATTTGAGGTATAAAATATTTTTTTTAATTCCCCCCGTCCCGATTCTGATGCGGTTTAAAACACACACACATACATATGTAATGGTTTCAGTTAGCAATCAGTTCACTAAACAACCAAATTGCTGGGCTCAATTGTAATTACTAAACAAGGACTATCTCTATTATGATTTTTTTTTAAACAATCCATAAACTCAATATTTAGTTTGAAGAGCAAGCAGCCAGAGCATGATGATCCTCCCTATTCACAGAGTAATTCCTGCAGAAAATTCATGCATACAGAAATCTAGAAATCTCTTTAGTTCAGCATTGTGTCCTTACAGTGGCCAGATCCATGTGCCATTGGAAATTCATAAGCAGAGCAAATGTATTCTCCCGTTCATGTATCCCAATAACTAATACATAGAATTACACTCCACAGGCAATTATCAACCCTCAAGAGTCAAGATTAACATCTACCACATTTTATTTGTACACTGCCAAGAGACCTACTCTGAAGGAGAGGGGAAGTCATGGGTTCCTATTGGTTCTGACATGTTCGGCCGAACCGGTAGTGGTTTGGTGGCCTGGATTGCTGGAACCGGCAATGACCTAGGCCTGCTATGTCCCCAAACCAGTTCTCCCAGCGGTGCCGTCTTTTTTTTCTTCTGTGCATGCGCAGAGCAATTTTTATTGCTCTGCGCGTGTGCGTGCAGCACACATCAAGCGTGCACGCTTGTGTGGAACATCCACAAGTGAACCGGCAGAAGAGACTGCCAGAAGCTTCCCTGGAGAGGGTGATTTCTAAATAAAATATTTTTTTTCATGAAGACATCTCTTTCCTATGTTGCCCAGAGCTGTTGTGTAATGATCACTAGCTTTTGCTTTGGTGATAAATTTCCTGTTCTAATTACGTTTTATTTTATCTGTAGTGAATTCCCCACCATTCAGTTTCATTAAACTGCTTCCCCCCCCCCAAAAAAAACCAATAAGTTAAATTCAGGATGCTCTTAAAAATCTTATTTAGTGTCACTTGTAATTTCACATATCAGAAAGATTGCAAGAGAGTGAGACAAAAAGAAGAAATTTGTTAATGCCTGGGAAACATTTCTAAAGTCAGACATTTCAGCTTTGTGGTTTTGAACATTTTTGTGATCTTCTCAAAAGAGATGGAAAATTTAGGTCAGTAACCTTAACAGTAACAATACAAACTGTTCAATATCTGATTGTTCCAGGTAAATGGAGAAAGTTGCTAGTTGTATGTATTCAGTATATCTACAAGGTTGAAGTTCTTACAAATGGCTCTACTGGAATTTTCACCATTCATTCAAGTCATACAATACAGTTTGCAAGTCTACTTACTTGAAAGCTACAGATAAAATGTTGTTTCACATATTCTAATTTAAAAAGAGTTGCATTTCCTCTCATTTTATATACTTGCCCTGTCAGTGTTCATGGGAGTGGTCTTGGTGGTTTCTAGGTTGCTAGGAAGAACAAAAAACAAAAGAAACCATGAAAAATTATAAGGAATTATATGGAAACAAAAAGACCAGCAAGGAGAAAACCACTGGCAAGGTAAGCTACTGTATATAAACCAAAGCCCAAGCTCTTTTAAACTGATGATGTTATCTAGTTAGGTAATGAAACTTCTGGAAGAAAATAACCAAGGTCAGAGATCATGAAGGAATCCACAGTTCAACTCTGAGCTATAAATATTTTTTTCCCTCAGTACATACTTAGTAATTGGGATGTGTAGGCTTCAGGTCTTCTGAAGCCATTTCCCCCCAATTAACTGACACCTTAACATATCTGCTTGCTGCATGTTGCCTGGTTCAGGAATTTAAGTGTACGGTGGTCATACAGTTAAATAAATGCAAAGGAAGAATTGGTAGTCAGAGCTTATGCAAAGATATCCTTGATTTGTATGTAGGTGACCAATACCATACAATTTATCCCGAACATTTTGAAATATGGTATGAATTGTAAATATCTGAGAAAGAAGATAGGTAGACAAATTCTTAACTTGTCTATGTTTTCTAAGGCATTTTATTTTCTTGTGTCAAGGTTTAAATAACATCAATTGCTTTCTATTTTATGGCCTGTAAAGATTTGTTTTCTTTACACTTAATAATTATCCTGTGAGACACAAGATACCACTTAGCATCTAAATCATATCAATTGTAGTATTGTAGAGTGCAATTCTGGACAAAAAAATTGACACCATAAAAATGATATCCATTATGGTGTCCATTTATTTCTTCTAGGTATACTTAAATATTAAATCTGTTCAATTTCTAAATGAAATAAGAACTTTAGTTAATTACTTTATATTTCACAGTTTTTTCAGTAAGCTCAAATCTATTATTTACTTTCAGATTGTTCTTTTAGAACAGAATATGTGTTATTAACTGCATCATCAAGATCATACATTCTTCAATGTAGAAGAGTTTGATATTGATGAAATGAAATTCATATCTATTAAAACAGTGGTGGGCAACCAAGAATCTTAGGATAGATGCAGATTTCAAACTTCTAATTTTCACCTCCTAAGGCTTCCTTTGATTACTATTTTATAAAATTATGCCACAACTTCTCACCATTTCAAGCCTGTAAACATATATAAATTGTAATGTAACAGCTCAGATGAAGAGCTTAACAGATTTCTAAAAATTAATCCTAAAAAATCCCCCCCTCCATTCACCAGATTCCCCCCCAAAACCACCTCATACCATGGTCCAACGTACCTCCTCATCCTCATTTGGAACTTTTAACTGAGAAAACTTGTAACTGTTTCCACCCCTGAACCAAAGTGTATATGCTCTTTATCCTTGGCTACCATATTTTTTTTTTAAATAGAAGAGGGTTAAAGACCTAGATAGAGTGATAATAATTATACATTGAGGGATAAACAAAAAAACTACTGTATAAAAACAATATAAAAATGAAAATTCTAGGGACTGCTGGATTTTATGAAAACTGCTAGATTGAGGATGACTGAATTGTACTGTTATTAGCTTGGAAGCTAAGACAGGATGAACACATATGAATATTTAATTTAAAAATTAAATTGTGTGTATTTATTTAAATTGTAGCTTTGTATAATATAAACAAATGAAGTGATACAAAGTTATAATGAGGGTCATCATCTAAATTTTGGTGAATAAGATTCTCCCCAAGTAAATCCCTTATGTACTTATGCAGAAGAGTGTATCTTCCATCATCAGCCAGAACATGTCCATTCCCCATAACAATCCTATATACCTTGCCCTCCAGCCATGAGAACCATAATGTTTACTCAGTATTAAATCAGAACAGATTCCAGAGGAATGTGTTGGGATAACAAAGGTTTTGATGCTACCAGGACAGGGCGGTCATATTTAAAGAAAAAAAAATGAAGAGCTCAGTTGCTTGCCTTTAATATTAAAACATGTAAGTTCAAAACTTGTATTAACTTTAGGAACCATGAACACGACGGAGAACAAGACTGTTCAAACACCTGAATATGCAAAAAGAAATTCAGAAATATTCAAGCTGAGAAAAGAGCTCCAAAAGAAGAAGCAAGGAGAATCATTGAAGAAAAGACATGTGAAGAAGGACCAGGAAAAGGAATCCTGAACTTTTAAAATGTACTGAAAGATACAAGTGAGATGGGGAATGTTAAATTAACTGTTTACAGCAGTAATCTGACAAAATGCTGATGTAATTAAATAATTTTATGTACTATATATTTAAAGAACCTCCTACTTTTTCTAGCCATGGGGGGGGGGAGAGAGAGAGAGAGAAACAGAGAGAGAGAGAGAGAGAGACAGACAGACAGACAGAGACAGAGAGAAACCATATCACTTGTATTAGTAATATTGGTGGGTTGCTGTTTTTTGATACTTCAAATAATTGTTTTGGAAATTTTTAGTCAGGAAAATCCTACAAGCTGATGCTTTAATAAGAAAAGTAGACAATCTGCAAAAATATTGTCTAGATTTATTAAAATCACTAAGTACACAATTCATGGGTAGGTGGAGGCTTGTGCAGAATCATTTTCTTGTTTTATAATGATCAAAATATTTGTTACCCAAGGATGTTATTATTCCTAGCACCACTTAGAAGAAATAAGGAGTAATTTCTGCACTTTACATTTATTGTATTACAGAAAGTATAAACAATGCATTTATGAAATCATGCCCTGAGTACATCTGATAAAAAGTATATAGCAAGAAATATATATAACATTTATTGTTTTCCAAGCACTACATGTTATATATGACACCTCCTATTTACTTAAAACTACTAGATGGTAGGCTCATGAGCAACTTAATGTGGACACTTGCTCATAGATTCCATCCAATTATTACAAAAGTTGAATTTAAAAGCCTACATGATTTTTTAAAATCACAATCTTTATCATCATGTGCCTGGAACTTAATACAGTTGTATCTTCTGGTATCCTGAGCTTGAAGAACATTAATACTTTTTGTCTTGGACTAAATGGCATTATTAATTCATCTAGCTATGTATCATTTCTGCTTTCTGGAAGCAGCTCTGCAGATTTCCAGGCGAGAGTTCTCAGATCTACTTATAAATACCATGGATTGAAAAGGCAAAGCTTCACTATATCACTTATTTATGATCCTGCTCTTTGAAGGAGTCAGTCTGTCTTTATGGAATTTCAAGATGGCTGGCAACATTTGTGACAATTATGCTGTGTTTTTATATTTTCAGGTCTTTATAGTGTGTAGAGTCTGTTAAGCACTTTTCCACTTCTTCAGAACAGAAGAAATACTTTGCAAGAAAGACCCCAAATCTCTTTAGCAAGATTTATTGAGATGAAGGATACAAGAATTTCAGCAGCTGAACTACCCGTATTCCCCGTTTAGAACCCATGAAGTAGGTTTCTGTGTGCTTAACTTTTTACTTTCTTTCTAACAGCCTTACTGTGAGATGTAGAGAGGCAGGTCTTTTCGTTTATTATGGAGAAGTATGCAATTGGTTATTTACAAAACTGTATTCTGAATCATATTTGTCAGGGAACCACCCATTACTGATGAAACCTGCTTGATAAGAGCTTACATACATTGAGATATAAAAATAAAAGATTAAGCTGTAATTCAGCCTACCCCCATCTGTTACTCTCAGTTCCATTGACAACTCCTACCATTTCCATTATTGGTTTTGTAATTCTAATAAAAACGTATTGTTCTGGCTTGGAATTGTAGTCAAACACATTTGGAGGGCAAAAGATGAGGGTTGTCTAACATAAACCATAGGTCATGATTGCTGTATCACACCATTTTCAGCTCTTTTTAAAAAATAACAAGCATAATAACCTTTAGACCCATTGATACAATAATATAAGTGATACTTTTTTTTAAATTACACATTGTGATGTAATAGTTTGACATTCATTTGTCATTTTGCTGAAAACATCGGATCCTAAAGATAACCCTGCTTGGCAGAAGACTCACAATGGCACTTTGCTAGACAAGAATCTTTATTGCAGACAAGAATATAGGCATATATCATAGTTGATCGTCTGTTACTAGTGCCAAAATGGAAGTGGCATTCATAGGGAGCTTAAGTTTAGCCTTAAACCTGAAGTTTCTTCCCTCACACTTTTGAATTAATTGGAATAGCACTTAGACCTATATACAGCTTCACAGTTTACAGCCCTCTCTAAATGGCTTACAGAGTCAGCATATTACCCCCAACATCTGGGTCCTCATTTTACCAATCTTGGAAAGATGGAAGGCTGAGTCAACCTTGAGTAGTTGGCAGAAGGAGCCTGAAATACTGCATTCTAACCACTGTGCCTCCATGGCTCTTAATAGATTCATAGAAGTTCTAAAGCTGAGCAGTTGATGTATATTTGTATAACAGCTACTGTATCTCTGGCCTGATTCCTATCTTACCCATTTTACCCATCCCGCATATACAAAAGTTCAGTGGAGGGCAAGATGTGGAAGTGATGTTGTCTTCCAATCAGCACTCTTGGACATACACATTAGATCTGCATCTAATTCCACATACTGAGCCAATATGCCCAAGGTGTACACATTAAGCTGGTAAGAATTTTTAGGAGTATGAGAAAAGCTGCCAACAGCTATCATGTCTCAGATAATGAATAAACAAGCAAATAAAAATCAATACATTTCAGAAAATGTCCCTAATAAAGAGTTCCATCCAGAACAAATGAATAGCTGGGTAGTTTTAAATCAGTGTTTCTCAACCTTAGCATGTTTATGTTTTGTGGAGTTCAATTCCCAGAATTCCTCAGTCAGCATGGTGACTGGGGAATTCTGGGAGTTGAAGTCCACAAAATGTAAAGCAGTTAAGGTTGAGAAACACTGTTTTAAATGAAGTTCCTAAGAAATGTATCCTCTATATCAGTGGTCCCCAACCCCCGGTCCGCGGACCGGTGCCGGGCCGTGGAGTACCTGGCACCGGGCCGCGCAGCGGCGGGGGCCATGATCGCTCTTTTAAATCCGCTCCTCTTAAATGCATTTCTCTCCCCCCCCCCTTTGGTCCCACCCTCGGCTCTCTCTCTCCCTCCCTCCCTCGCTGTCTCCTCCCTTCTCTCTCCCCCCTCCCGCACTGATCCATCGCCAGGGAAAGAGAGAGTGAGAGAGTGAGAGAGGAGAGAGAGAGGGAGAGAGGGAGGGAGTCAAGAAAACTGTTCCAGCCGCCGCTGAAATGACTCAGTAACTTTTGCGCTTGGATCTGCTTTTTCAAACCTCCCCCAATCATCATCGCCTTCCTACCCGCCCTGCCGCGCTTGGTCTGGCTCTTTTCTTTTTTTGCTCTCTCCTCGGCTTTTCCTGCTTTCTCCCTGCAATTTTGTCACCCAGATGCATGCTGTGGTTCGCGAGTGCGGCTCGGTTTTATGTGTCCGCTTCTCTCCCTTTCTCTCCACACACCCCCCACCTCCATTTAATTATTTTTTTTAAAAGAAAGAAAACCGTAGTTCTGCCAATTGCAAAAAAAAAAAAAGTGTGTGTGCGTGCATATCTGCCGGCGGGTGTGTGTTTGTGTGGTGTGTGTGTGTGTGTATGTGTGTATGCGCGCGCGGAGAGAGACTGGTTGGAAAGGAAGGACAGGACTGGCGGTGTGTGTTTCTGCAGCCCCTACGGTGGAGGCTACACTAGCCGTCAGATCTGGTGTTTTTTTCCCCCCCTCTCCTTTTTCCGGCAGGTCGTTTTAATCCTTGCTAATTACTTTCTGTTCTTCGCTTGCCAGCTTCCTTCCCACCCTCCTTCCTCCTCCTCCCCCTCCCCCCCGGCCGGGTGCGCCCCCCCCCCGCTTTTACTCCCAAACAGTTATATATTTATATATATATTTATTTTCTCTCTCTCCACGGCATTCGCGTGCTCCGCGCTCTTGTATTTTATTTTGTAAGGCATGTTTAAATACAATAAAATAAAAGTTGTTTAATCAAAACAATCTGATATATAAACAATCAATGTGTTGTCGCGAACAATGCCCCCCCACCCCTGCGCGCGCTCAGCGGGCCACGGTAAAATTATCAAAGGCTGACTGGTCCGCGGCGATAAAAAGGTTGGGGACCACTGCTCTATATCAGGGCTGTCAAACTCATGGCCTGCGGGTCGGATGCATCATGGGCTGGCCACACCCATGCCCGGTTTAGCGAAGGGGGAAAATGCTTTTCGGAGAATAAAATAAAAACAAAAACAATTATCTACAAAATAGTAATTATAGGAAGTCAGCATGAATTTCTTAAGAACAAATGTTACTGACAGAATAGAATATTTGTAGCATGGGGGTGGGTTGAACTGTGGGATTCTTGATGCTTTCTAAGCTTGGCTTTCTTGCAGATGTCTCATTACCAAACTAAGTAACATCATTGGTGCTGGAAGGATTATTTTGGTTATTTTCATACTTGTGGCTTGCAAAAAAAAAAAGCAAAAGAATTCCTGGAGGTCTGACATTCAGATAAATGGACCATAAGCACCAGGCACCAGGTAACCAGGCACATAGAGATAAACGATATCTACATACCACTCAAAAAAGACAATAAAAAGCCAAAAAGGAAATCAAAAGACCACAACACCTCCTTACCAGCAATCAACATGAATATGAACAGACATTAACACCAAGATTAATATTAGCACAATAATCAAGAACTACCAATGCAGGCATACAAGCTAACAGTAAACAACAGTCTAATCAAGGAACTATCAAGAACATTGTCACAAAACTGACAGAGCAAGCCAAATGTATATAAAAATAAGAGTAAACACCACACCCCTCTAGCACTGTGTTACCTAGTTTGGTAATAAAATGTCTGCAAGAAAACCATCATGCTCAGAAAGCACTAAGGACCCCATTGAACAAATGTTACCAATCATACATCTTTTTCATTCTTAATAAATGGTATGATATCACTTAACTTCAGCAAACAAATTGACAAAGTACTGCCTGGCATGCCCAATTAGCAATAAAATTGTGGAGTAGTTGGAAAGGCAATTAAGTGGACACACAACTAGTTTTAAAATTAAAGTAAGAGTGCCCATCAATGATTCTTTATCATATTAGAGTAAAAAACAAGTAAGCTTCTACAAAGATCAGTCCTTGGTCTTCTGCTTTTAAATATTCTTACTAATGGTTTGAAAAGAATGTTATCAACTTTGCCAGATGACTCAAAAGTGAGTGGGATAGTTAATATCTTTTAAGACAGAAATAAAATGCAAAATGATCTTACTAGGTTAGCACAAGAAGCTGAAAGCAATTCATAAATTTAGAATGGGGAAATACCTGTTAATAGTATCCATGAAGATAATAAAGATAATAAAAATAAGAAAAAGGTGAGCCACATTTATGAAAAAGTACAAAACATTTTTTTTAGAGATAAGCTATAAAAATATTATACATGGGAGCCCGAATCCGAGTGGGACTGTGCATACTCAGTGGACTTTAAGACAGAAGAATGTTAAATGTCAGCTAGAAGAGAAAAACTGGGCAGAAAGAATATGCTGAATAGTGTAAGTTGCTCTGTCCCATTTATTTTATTAAATTTTCCATTTGGAAACAAAGTATTGTGGATGGAGCAGGGGATGTAAGGATAAACAGCGATCTTTTGCTCTAGATCCCAGTTGTCATGTATAACACTGAATATTCTTTTTGATGCTTTCTGATTTAATGTACTGAGTTCAGTGACAAAAGCATCAGAGATAAACACAGCCCTGCATATGATTAATACTAACAATGTATTACTAATAATGAATATTTCATAAATGCTGTCCGCATGCTACACATTGTGAGAAGACTAGAATCAAAATCAACCAGGCAGGCTCATAGTTCTGACAGAAAGGGGTGTTCTGCAGAAGCTAGCTTGGTACGGTAATTTACGGCTGATATTACTGCTCCAGTGTGCTGCAGCTGTCAAAAAAGCCAACACAGTCCTAGGCTCATTAACAGACTTATAGAATCAAGATCACATGAAGTGTTAATACCATTTTATAATGGCCTGGTAAGATCACACTGTAATAACCCAGGACAAGGCATGGAGGCAACACAGCCAGCTGATAGTTCAATCTCCCCTTTATTGGTCTAAGGTTCCACAAACGCTCTGTTTATGGCAAGTCCCGGAGCAAATATTTCTCTCTCTCTCTCTGTCTCTCTGTCTCTGTCTCTCTCTCTCTCTCTCTCTCTCCCTCCCTCCCTCCCTCCCTCTCTCTCTCTCTCTGTGTGTGTCTCTGTCTCTCTCTGTCTCTCTCTCCCTCCCTCCCTCCCTCTCCCCCCCTCTCTCTCTCTCACACACACACGCACACACAGAGCAGCCTCTGGCTGTGAGTAGTCCAGCAAAATACTGTTAGCACAACAGCTTCAAAGCAAAAAGTCCAGCAAAGCAAAGGAACAAGGTAATGAGTCCACGAAGCAAGGAATAAAGCAATAATTCCAGCAAACTCCAGACATCAGCAATCGCACACAAAACTCCACGAATTCAGCATTTGTTCCTGACAAATGTCCCTCCCCACAACATCTCCTTAAGTCTCAGTTCCCAGGTGTGCCTTGTAAAAAGGGGTGGGGCACTCTCTTCCTGAGTCGTGGGGTCGGCCTGTTCTGTTCCTGCCTCCTCTCCACTCTCTCTGCTCAGGGATCAGTAGGGGGGCGGTCCTTGCTCATCGCCTGAGGGCCATCGCTCCATCAGTAGGGGGGCGGTCCTTGCTCATCGCCTGAGGGCCATCGCTCCTCATCTCCACTGCCTGCCCTCTCTTGGTCATCCTGCCCCATTTCTCCCTGTTGGCAAGCCTTCCCAAGCCCAAGGGACCTGGGACTGCCTTGTCCTGCTCATTCCCAAGTTTCTCCAAAGCCAATAAGGCTGCCCCCTCAACCTCCATCAGCCTGAGCTCTGGCTCATCCTCCTCCACAGATTCAGGCTCTGACAGGGGCATAACACACACTTGGAATATTGTGCACAGTTTTGCCATGACATAAAGAAGATGTGGAGACTCTAGAAACACTGCAGAGAAGAGCAACAAAGATGATTAGGGGACCGGAGACTAAAACATATGAAGAACGGTTGTACAGTTTACTGAAAAGAAGGACTAGGGGGTGACATGATAGCAGTATTCCAAAAGCCCTCCTATCTAAGAGGGTGCCACAAAGAAGAGGGGATCAAGCTATTCTCCAAAGCACCTGAAAGCAGGACAAGAAGCAATGGACGGAAACTAATTAAGAAGAGAACTAACCTAGAACTAAGGAGAAATTTCCTGACAGTTAGAACAATTTATCTGAGGAATAACTTGCCTCCAGAAGCTGTGCTCCAACACTGGAGGTTTTTAAGAAGTGGTTGGACAACCATTTGCCTTATAGGATTTCCTGCTTGAGGAGGGGAGTTGCACTAAAAGACCCCCAAAGTCCCTTTCAACTCTTTTATTCTCTATTAAATATCTAGAATGGAATAACTAATATTCCATTAGTTATATACAAAATAATATGTGGAAGGAACAGAGTAAATACAGAGTAAAATGTGCTATGCGAGGGGAATGGATGGACTTTAATCAGCTATAGTAATGCTTTTCATCATTACTTAGTTAAAATCAGAAAGGCACATGAAAAAGAAGTTTAAATAAAGCTCAGTCAAAACATCCTCTAAAACACTTTTCAAACAACCCCAACGAAGCTCACAAAGTTGTTGTGGGTATAAAACCAGAAGAGAAATGAGTATGTATCTTGAGCACTGATGTAAAGATGGTCTGCAAATAAAATAAATGATCAGATAAACAATAAAAGAACATATGTATTTTAGTCGTGAATACTGACTAAAATACAAAGCACTGCATATGATTAATACTAGAATCTAACTTATTGCTATTGAATATTTTGGCCTCACCTCCCACCTCTTTTAGTCTATTTTATGTTTTTAATTAGTTTAAGAAATTATCACATGCCTCTCTGACTGTAATGTTACTAAGTATGTTAACTCAATAGAAGTAGTTAATATAGCAAGAATATTGTGACATGCTGATGACTAATATACTGTGCCAAAATCATATATTTTCTGTGTTACTACTACACATTGCTCATTGAGCAGAATTTCTGGCTACTATTTTTCAGATCTGAGAAAGTCCTATGGAATTTCGGGAAAAAATATTGCTGTGTTTCTCTATCTCAGCAACTTGAAAATGTATGGACTAATTTCAGAATTGCCCAGCCAGGCATGATGCCTGGGGAATTCTGGGTGTTGAAGTCCACACATCTTGAAGCTATTGAGATTGAGAAACAGCTAACCTAACTGCACAGTGTAGTTAAGCTACAGAAAATCCATTTCCATCCACAAATATTATTTTTTAATTTTTAATTTATTTTCAAAACAAACAACACATAAAATCGTACTTCTTTACATACTGTAGAAAGTGTATCAGTTGGTTACAAAAGGTATTATTTTTAAATACTTTACTGTTTTGTATTTTTTTTAAAAAAAATAAAAAATAAACTGAGAGAGAACAGAGAAAAAAGTGAAGAATTCTACAGCACAGCATTAGTAAATGCTAAGACATTTATTACACCATTAGCTTTTGGAGTGTTTGCTTGAGAAGTAGCTATTTCAACATTGTCAAAGAACAGTTGGAGTGCCAGCACCATTTTCAAAACAGTCAATTCTACCCAGTGTCTGTTTTTGTTGCAGTTTCTTTGTATAAGCCAGGATGGGCTCACCCACTATTTCTCCAGAAAAAAACTCTCTGGCAAATATTTATTTTCTGCTTGTTTGTCCTCATAGAATGTCAGTTTAAATACCTGCCTGCCAAATGTGTGTGATATAATCATGCCTTGCTCAGCTCTCAATGGTTTTTTTTTTTCAAATGTTGTCTCTATTTATTTTGACTTGCAATGGATTGATTATTCACCTCACTTGGGCAATATTTTTATCACACTTTGCCCAATTTTTAATGCCTCTAAAAAAATTTTTTAAAGCCAAGGCCACAAATCTCTCATTTGCTCATGCTATTCTACCCAGGACCTCTAGAAAAAGAAATTGCCCTATTTTTACATGAATGGAGTAATGGCAAAACGGTACAATAAATAAAATACAATATATAAAATAATCAGATGAATCAATATGCTTTCTTTTCAAGGTAGTAACACTAGTTAAGATACAGCTGTTATTTTAACCATTTAGTTATGTCTGATTCTTGGTGACTTTACAGGCAAAAACTGTCCAATGGGATCCGGAACACGTTGCAACCGGTATGAATGCACGCAGTGCACACATGAGTACTTACTTCCAGTGACACTCCAGCTGCTCGGCGGAGTGTCAGGCAGGTGCCATATGTTCCAGGCATGGAAGCCCCAGAAACTTCAAATACCAGTAAGGGGCGCGGGCAGGTGGGTGGGCCCTCTGGAGCACCATACCGGAATGGTACCTGGTGCTCCCGGCAGACACCGGTACACCTATACCGGGGCGTACCGGTCGTAATCCACCACTGCTATACACAATAAAATATATAATATAAAATAGAGTACAAGGGCTATTTCAATATTTAAATTGCAGTCCCTCATTTCTATTTTCTGGAATGGTGATTTCAACAGATAATATCAAAAAGAATCAAAAATTAGATTGATATGGGATATTATAAGAACTAAAGAGTAGCATGGTTCAAATGAACTGTATTCTAGCTCCATTTCTAGCTCTTCCATGGTCTTAAAACAGTTTCTGACTAGGTAGAAAGCTCCAAGGCTGGAGAAGTTACAGACCTCACAGACAGAGCTACTGTGTAAGGGTGTAGTGATCTGGAAAGAGTTAGAGACTTTCCCAAACTGCACTCTTTGTTGCTACTACTAGTGATTGCCTGGATTTTTACCAACCAGATAGTGTAAATCTACACAGAACTGAAGTCATTCTGGGTTAATTTGAAAGAATGTGCAAACTTTCAGAACTCACCCAAGTTTTTAAATCTTCTGATCTTTAACTTTTTTAGCCAGTAAAGAAAGCATATTGCTTTTGTCTTTAAACTGGTTTTATGTCTTCTTTTTCTACCTAATTTACTTTTCTTTAACTTGTTATCTATAGTATTAACAGCATTGGTGTTCCTGAAAGGATCCTGGATATGAGATACTTAATCAAGGATCACTTCTCTCTTCTTGACAGAATTAAAAATAAATGTATGTGAGCTTCTGAGAAACAGTTGGTGGTTGCTAAGGAATTAAACTACAGAATGGAACAGCAATGATGTTATATTTCTTTGTAAATGCATCTAAAGAATGTTTTAAAAGTTGATTTGGGAAAAGTTCAGAGATTTCAAAAACAGAAAACTCTACTATTGTTTACTGAAGACATATTTACAGAATTACTCACCACCTGCTAGAAATGTGAATTGAATCCTGAACAAAATTCTACAGCACAACACGTCTCTAAGATCTAATTCATAAATGTATGTGCGTCAGTAATAGGATAGGCAAAGTGTGGCCCCATTATGCTATAGAACTGTAATTCTTTCTAGTCTTAGACATTATAGCCAATCATGAAGGATTAAAAGACCTACATTCAAAGAACATCTGCACGCCCATACACTGCTCAATCATGAATCTGTACATTATCTCTGAAAATGTGCAAGTAAAAAATATTGTTTTTTAGTGTCAGCCTTCCCCAATTGCCATATTGACTGCCAATGGGAGTTGCACTCAAAACCATGTGGATGATTTCAGATTGAGAAATGTTGATGTAGGTGATAGGAAAGCTGTTCCGTTTGTACGAGCCACATGTTGAATCATGTAAGAGAGCTGCAATATGCTGCTTTAATTTTTATTTAATTTTATTTAATTTTTATTTCCTTGCTAACTTCCTTGTTTCTCAGGAACTCATCATGTGGTATACTTAAAATCAGATTTCCTGATTTTAGAATTCAGTAAATAACCATATAATTTGAAAAATAAGTAATGCATTCATATTAAAACTAATATCAATATAAATAGGCATTTAATGAGCCGATGTGAATCCCATTGCTCATCTTTCTTTAATGTAAATGTAAAAGTTTCATTGTAAATATATACTTACATCTGTTGTAAAAAGAAATCATTTGTATTTTTTTTCTTTCTGCACTTTTTTTGCTTTCTTTTTCATTCTTCACTTTTTTCCTCTTATTTATTTTTTCTCTTAATTATTAGTCTTAGTTTTTTATCTATTTTAGAATCTAAGAAAGTTGTTTTAAAACATTTTGTTTTCTGAAGAATCATCTCAAGAGAGATGATCAAGAGCACTTTCCTGACCTTTCATATATTTATTAGATTATAAACAAAACCATGATGAAAATTAAGCATCATGTTTAAATACATATAAATTTAAATTTAAATAACAATTTTATTTATTTAAATAAAAAATTAAATAAAAAGGGCAATAGCATTAAGCTAGGTGGCTCAGTGGCAAAGACACTGAGCTTGTCAATCAGAAAGGTTGGCAGTTCAGCGGTTCAAATACCTAGTGCTGTGTAATGGAGTGAGCTCCTGTTACTTATCTCAGCTTCTGCCAACCTACCAGTTTGAAAGCATGTAAAAATGCAAGGGACCATCTTTGGTGGGAAGGTAACAGCGTTCCGTGTGCCTTCGGCATTTATTCATGCCAGACACATGACCACGGAGATGTCTTCGGACAGTGCTGGCTCTTTGGCTTTGTAATGGAGATGAGCACCACCCCCTAGAGTTGGGAACAACTGGCACATATGTTCCAGGGAAATCTTTACCTTTATCTTTTAAATACCAAAGAAACTTCTTAATATTTCATCAGTTTCTGGTTCTGTTAGCTACACACACACAAATCTGTGCAGAGTTGCAATAAATAATATTACCTGCATCATGAATGGGGCAGAGATCTTTATTCCTTGGGTACTCCTAAACATTTCAATTCAACAGAAAGGAAGATATACACTATAATTAGGGATTGCTTTCAAACTGCTTCTTAGGGTCCGGGAATGAAAATGGAGGCACTGTGGCGGTCTGGAAATCATTAGTATCAATAACTAAGGGAGAACGAGTTTTAAGAACCATAAAAGTAGATATATCTCAATTAAGTTCAAGGTCACTGGCCTACCAATTTATATACAAGCCATAGTTGCAAAGTCCTGGAAGTATTTTCCATTAAACATGATGAAATTCAGTTTGTAGTAAATATAAATCCTATTGTGATGAAAGTTTAAAAAACCCAAGATATAGCTGGGCTTTTGCTTTAGCTGGATGTAGAAAAATATTTACAATGGTACTTTGAAATGGGAAATTGTTCATACTGTATACCGTTTGATTAAAACATAGAAAACTTGAGATGGTAAAAACTGTTGCACTGCATTGTTCTAAAATTTTTATCAGTGTTTTTCAGCAACAGCTTTAAAACAGGTGCTTATCAGCAGGGAAATACTATGAATCATTCTTTATGACGTTTTAAATATTATATTGGAAATTATTCTTTTCTCATCCTTTTTTATTTAAAAATTAATGTTATATATTTGTCAACACACCACAGTTAAGTGGCCAATATTTGAGGGCAGGACCCAGTTAGCAATAGCAATAGCAGTTAGACTTATATACCGCTTCATAGGGCTTCAGCCCTCTCTAAGCGGTTTACAGAGTCAGTATATCGCCCCCAACAATCCAGGTCCTCATTTTACCCACCTCGGAAGGATGGAAGGCTGAGTCAACCCTTAGCCGGTGAGATTTGAACAGCCGAACTGCAGAACTGCAGTCAGCTGAAGTAGCCTGCAGTGCTGCATTTAACCACTGAGCCACCTCGGCTCTTTTAACTTAGTTACAGTAATGATTTGGTTCCCTTACCACATACTGATCATATCTGTACACTTTCAAAGCCAGAGCAGGTTGTACCAAAATCTTGGTATATAATGCCCCACTTTCACAAAATAATGCCAAATTATTTAGGCATTGAACATAAAATGTTGTAACAGCAAATAGGAAAATAATATAATGAGCCATGGTGGCACAATGGTTAGAATGCAGTATTGCAGGTTATTTCTGCTGATTGCTGGTGCTTGTGATTTGCCAGTTCGAATCTCACCAGACTCAAGGTTGACTCAGCCTTCCATCCTTCTGAGGTTGTTAAAATGAGGACCCAGATTGTTGGGGGCAATATGCTGACTCTGTAAACTGCTTAGAGAGGGATGTAGAGCACTGTAAAGGATATAAAAGTCTAGGTGCTATTGATATTGCTATAAAGATCTCTGTAGTAGTATTGTTTTATCCCAACAGAGCAAACATCTGTTAGTAATAATACTAATAATAACTAGTAAGTAATAACTAGTAATAACACTAACAGAGAACTAAATGAAAAATGGACAAAAATTGTTCTCAAATAAGAATATTCTGAAATAAGAAGGGATTCTTATAGCTGCATTTCAGCTACCATTGGGAATGCAAAATGCATATTTTTAAGGACCATGCAAATGTATAGAAATGGTAGCTATCATCAGGAGTCACACATATTTTCAGTCTTCTTTGTTTTACGAATAGTAAATTTAAGATGGAATGAGGCAAATTCAGATAAGAAAGATTGACAACATCAGTTACTCATTAAAATACTTTTTTAAATACAGCTTCTGAAGAGTTCACTATGCATACCAGAGGTGAGTTGCTCCCGGTTTGGCCTGGTTTGGTCTGGGTCGCAGAACTGGCAGTGACCCAGGCTGGCCACGCCACTGAACTGGTTCCCTGGTCTCTTCTGCCATTGTTGGCATGTTTATGTGCATGCACAGAATAATTTAAAGTCAACTGCGCATACGTGAGCAATGCGCGGTGGATTCGCATGTGAGAAAACAAGTACCAACCGGTATAGGAACCCACCCCTGATGCATACCATCTTGCTAAACTCGATGATTTACCCAAAATTTACCTTGTTACCTTCTAACAACAGCAGTTTTCTTCATGAGAATGAGTGATTGTGAGTGACCAATTATAAATTGTGATGTATTAATTTTCATGTTACCCTGAAGCAAATGTCTATGAAATCATAAAAGCTTTCCAAGTCATTAAAATGTATTCAAACATTGTGACATTTGAGTTAAATATGCTGAAATATCATTGGAGCCTGAAATATCCAAATCTATTCTTCTAACATTATCATGATGTCCATCAGGAATATAACTAGAGGCAGTGCAGTATAGTGATTAAGATGCCACCCTAGGAATGGATTATGGTTAGAATGCAGGTTTTAGTCCTCCCTTGACACAAAAGGTGGCCAGATTTGATGACTTTCGGTCAGTCATTGGGAAGTAAAAAACTATCCATCTATAAATTTGCATGAACCAGAACAGTTGATTATATTTTCATAACGAAAGGTCTTTATCCTACCATTTTAGGATCCAGTTGGCCTAGTGTTTAAGCACCAGGCTAGAAAGTAGAAGACAATGAGGACAATGAGTTCTAGCCCCTTAGCCATGAAGGTTAATCGGGTGCCCTTGGGCTAATCATTCTCTTCCAGCCCAACTCACAGGGTTGTTATTGTAGAGAAAAGAGGACAAGGAAGGTGCGTTGGACATGTTTCCTGCCTTGAGTTATTTGTAAAAATAATGAAAGTGGATATAAATAAATAAATAAATTTTATAGTAATCAATTAAATGTAAAGATATGGAATATATGCAACATGTACAACAAAGGGCAGGATTATGATGAATTCTACACTTGAGTGTTAGCTCTTCTCTTCCACATTTTAGTACAGATTCTGTATTCATTTTTGTCATAATTAATTCACAAATATCTAAATCATAAGTTCATTTCCCTGACTATAAATTCAAGCTGCTTCTAAATAAATGTGCATATAATATTGAACTGTATGACACTTTAATCACATTTTTCATCTCTTTTGTCTGGTTTTTCAGCCTTAGCTTTCTCCACAAGTCTCAGTTAGCTTAAGTCTGTATAGGAATATGACACAAAGCCACCAGTAACCTTTAATCTGTATGCTAGCATGGTATCTATTGTGTTTTCCTAGCAAAAGATAGACATAGACATGATGGAGGTGCCAGTAATCAAGAACAAGGGAAAAATTATAAATAATCAGATATGAAACAGCAAGGCCATGAGCAACATAAACAGTATTTAGAGATAATGTATGTTGTTAAGTTAAATTGACATTTAAAAGGTATATCTTGGAAACACATGAAGAACTTTCCTGTGGTTTGCCTTATATTAATATATAATTTTATGTCAGCAAACTATTTGTCAGCACCTCTTCATTGAGTAATTAGGAAAGAAGACCACGAGACTCCATTGATAGAAATCAAGTGTACTTTTACTAATTATAAATGATTAGAAGCGTAGCAAAGTGAAGACTGATTATTTAGGCGCGAAAGCGAATGATATATAAAATAACCCATTCCCCACCCCTTGGCATCCCAGTTACAGTCCAATCATAATTCTCCTAAGTGTCAGGTGTGAGATAACTTCGAAAGGCATCACCAAGATGGAATGTCGGTGCCGTTGGCCTTGGCAGGAACCTCCTCCGCATGCGTAGTCCGACAGGCAGCAGAACTCCAGAAACTTCCTCCAGCACATTTAGTAAACCCCTCCCAAATACCATGCCCCCCTCCCCATTTCAATGGCAGCCGAAGCAGCAGCAAAGCAGAGGCTGACATCCGGCCGTCCTCCGGAAAAAGGCGGTCAGGCCTGGAAAACGACAAAACACAAACAAACAAATGAACAACAAAAAACAGAAAAAGAAAAAAGGGGGGGAGAAAGTCAGGAAGGAGAGTCAATCAGGGTTTGTCAGGATAAGTAGAATAAAACTGTCGGAGCAGCTGGGGAGCACCGACATGGGACTTGTCCACCCACTCGGCATGAGATGGAGGAAAATGCTTCCAAGCCACTAGGTACTGAATCCGATTCCGCCGCCGCCAAGAGTCCAATATTTCCCGGATCTCAAAATGCTGTTCACCATCAATCAATAGGGGGGCAGGCGGTGGGTCCACGGGTGGACGTAAGGACAAGAAACGAACAGGTTTAATGAGATTAACGTGGAAAACTGGATAAACACGGCTGAGGTGCTTGGGTAGCTGCAAGCGAACCGAAACAGGATTGATGACCTTGATTATGGGAAACGGGCCCACGTACTTAGGTCCTAACTTCTTAGACTTTTGCGTAGTTTGAAGGAACTTCGTGGATAAATAAACCTGGTCACCCACCTTGTACTGATAAGGTTTTGCACTTTTCTTATCAGCCTGTTTCTTATGCATGCGATGCACAGCATCCAAAGTACTAAGTGCCAAAGGCCAAATATGGCTCAATCGCTCACTCCATTTGGAGACGGACGAAATCTGTGGCTGCTCAAGAGGAACCTCGGGAATAGGAACAAAGTCCTGGCCAGATACAACTCGAAAAGGAGTGAATCCAGTGCTGCTATGTACGGAATTATTATAAGCCACTTCCGCGTGCGGCAACAAGTCCACCCAATCATCCTGCTGGTAATTGATGAAACAACGTAAATATTGTTCTAGAACAGAATTAGTCCTCTCGCAAGCCCCATTAGTCTGAGGGTGGTGGGCGGACCTTAAACCCTGGGTGGAGCCAATGCGCTTAAGAAACTCCTTCAAAAAAACAGAAGTGAATTGCACACCTCTATCGGAAATGATGCGATCAGGCACACCATGCAAACGGTAAACGTGAGAAATGAAGAGTTTAGCAAGTGTCTTTGCAGAAGGAATCTTGTGGCATGAAATAAAATGAACCTGTTTGGAAAATAAGTCAGTAACCACCCATATAACGGTGTGCCCCTGGCTCTCAGGAAGTTCGACAATAAAGTCCATAGAAATCTCCTTCCAGGGGGCAACAGGGTGGGCTACAGTCTGGAGTAGACCTTGCGGTTTCCCTGGTGGCCGATAAGTGGCTGCACAGACCGGACAGCTGGCAACATAAAGTTCAATGTCCTTTTTCAAAGCGGGCCACCAAAACTGCCGTTTCACCAAATGGAGCGTCTTCACAAATCCAAAGTGACCCGCTAACGTGGAATCATGAGCCTGTTGGAGGACAACGAGACGAAAAGAGGCAGGGACGTAAAGCTTCGCTCCAATCCATGGCAAATCGTCTCTCATCGTGCATTCACCTTGATGCTGCTGGAACCAGTCATTCTGGGAAAGGGCCTTTTTGAGATCAGAGAGAAAATCTTGAGACACTTCCACCTTTGAGCGTGCCTGCTGCCTAGTAACAACAGGAGCAGCGAGGCTGGACGTGGGAACCACGGGCTGGATAACACTGAGTTTAGAGCAGTTGTATTGAGGAAGTCTGGACAAAGCATCAGCCATAAAAAATTTCCCTCCTGGGATGTACTTGAGTGTGAAATTGAACCGATTGAAATGCTGAGCCCAGCGCATCTGCTTAGGGGAGAGGCGCCTGGGAGTCCTCAAAGCTTCCAAGTTCTTATGGTCAGTCCACACCTCAAACGGGTGCTTAGCGCCCTCCAGAAAGTGGTGCCACGTGGCTAGAGCCCAACGTACAGCAAATGCTTCCTTCTCCCAGATCGCCCAACGCCTTTCTGTGTCTGTGAGCTTACGGGAGGTGTATGCGCACGGTTGTAAATTACCTTGGTCGTTAGTTTGAAGCAAGATGGCCCCAACTGCCACGTCGCTGGCATCAGCTTGAACGACAAAAGGCTTGTCTATCTCCGGATGCTTCAGAACCGGTTCCGCTGCAAAGAGTCGTTTCAACTTCTCAAAAGCAGCTTGACACTCCATGGTCCAATTCAACGGCTTGCTAGGCTTAGGTTTAGGCCCACCTTTGGACTTCAACAAATTAGTGATGGGAAGTGCAATTTTGCCAAAAGAAGGGATGAACTGACGATAGAAATTGGCAAAACCCAAAAATTTCTGTAATTGCCTACGTGTACGGGGCGCCTCCCACTCAGTGACCGCCTTTACCTTAGATGGGTCCATCTCAATACCAGCGGGGGAGATATGATACCCAAGGTAGTCTATCTTTTCCTGGTGAAATTCACATTTGGACAACTTGGCATAAAGTTCAGCAGCTCAGAGCTTCTTCAGGACAGTGCGGACTAACTTGACGTGGTCGTCATATGTTTGAGTGTAAATAAGGATATCATCTAAATATACGATAACGCCCTTGTAAAGGTGGTCATGCAAAATTTCATTAATTAATTGCATGAAAACTGCAGGCGCCCCCTGCAGGCCAAAGGGCATCACCCAGAAGTGGAAACAACCGAGGGGGCAGTTGAAAGCCGTCTTCCACTCATCCCCCTCCTTTATGCGGACCCTATAGTATGCTTCTCTGAGGTCCAATTTAGTGAAAATACGGCCCTTTCCCAGTTGGGCCAGCATGTTCTTCATCAGTGGTAATGGGTATAGGTTCTGAGCTGAGATGCAGTTCAGGTTTTTGAAATTAACACATAATCTCAGGGAGCCATCTTTCTTCTCTCTGAACAACACAGGTGCTGCTACCTTGGGCTGTGCTGGCTCAATGAAACCCCTTTTCAAGTTTTTATCAATGAATTTCCTCATTTCCTCCATTTCCCTAGGGGACATTGAATATATTTGGGGCTTTGGAAGCTTTACTCCAGGCAAAATATCAATGGAGCAATCAGTAGGTCTGTGGGGTGGAAGTTTATCTGAAGATTTTTCACTAAAAAACCCCTTCAGGTCCCAATACTCTTTTGGAATCTTTTCTTCCCCTTCTATTCTCTCCTGGCCCCTGGCAGCCAATGCGGGGCTGGAGCCAGCAGGCTCTGGGGTATCAGCCTCCCCGTCAGGGGCTGTGCTGGTCCGAATACGCAGCCACCCCTCCCTCCAATTAATGCGAGGGTTCCATTTACGAAGCCAGGGAAGTCCCAAAATAAGGGGTCTGTCCATTCCAGGAGCCACAATAAAAGAGATCAATTCTACATGGGTGCCCATTTTCATCTCTAGAGGTTCAGTGTAGAAATGGGCTGGGCCACCCCCTGCAATGGATCCATCGATTTGGCAAAAAACAATAGGGGTTTTCAAAGTCCTCAATTTCAAGCCCAGTTTTTCAACCATTGCAGGATTAATCATGCATCTCGAACAGCCCGAATCAAGGAGGGCGGGAAGCTGTTCTGTCTCCCCATCGGGTGGCACCCTTAACTCTATTGGGATCAACATGGGGCCTTTATTTGAACTCACCCAACGAGGTGAGGCATCATCATCGGAGTCATCAGAGGAGCTGGTGGTGACGTCCGCTTCTTCTTCCGCCTCCTGCCGGAAATGCTGGGAGGTGTTTTCAGCAGCGAAAGCAGCCTCTTTCTTCCTCCCCGGGGTCTTGCTCGTCTTCCCTTCCCTCTTGGCAGGGGGCGGGGCGGTAGCAGGAAGTTTAATGCGGCAATCCATGGCACGATGGCCCCCTTTCCCACAACGGAAGCACGTGAAAGCCTTGGCTTTGCCGGCGGAGCTTCCCTTCCCTTTACTCCTGATGCGGAATGGGGCCCTTTGAGCTGGGGGGGGGTGATCTCTCTGCTTTCTCCTCTTTCACACGTTGAAGTCTAATCAAGTCGAGCTCAACGTCTGCTGCATTTTCATACCAAGCTGTAACTCACTTGGGAAGGTGTCTGTTAATGCATTGTTGGTAAATGTCCTCATTTAATCCTGATGCAAACTGGTCGAGCAGCGCCTCTTCAGACCAGCCTCTCATATAAGAAGAAAGCTGTTGAAACTCCTGAATATATTCAGCCACCGGTCTATCTCCCTGTTTGAGGGCCATAAATTTCACCTTCCCCCATTTCTCAATCAGCGGATCATCAAATCTCCTTTTTAGTGCAGTCATAAAGACATCAAAATTCCTCAGGAGGGGGGAGTTACATTGGTGTAAGCTGACCATCCAATCAGCCGCTTTTCCTTCCAAGGAAAGTAAAACCATTCGCACCTTCATCTCATCTGTTTCTAAATCGGGCCCATAAATTTCCATATAATTCCAAATCTATATAACAAAGAGACCCAGGTCCCTGGGATTTCTGTTATATTTCACTGGCAAGGGGGGACTTTTGCCATTCTGCGTCTTCTGGGGGCCCCCTACTCTGGCAGCAGCTCTGGCTGGGGGGGGGGAAGCTGTTTCTGGGTTTGTTTGCTCCCATCCCCCCTCGGCCTCTTCACCCTCCCTAAATTTATGCATAGAGTACCTTTGTTCAAATTCTTCCATTTGCTCTCTTTCCCGGGACCTACGTTCGGTCATGGCTTCTTCCCAGTCAGCTGGTTTTTTCTTTTGTTTTCTCCTGGTAACTCCAGCATCCAAATTCTCACTATCCTCCTTTTGCCCCACTCCCAAAGTCCATCGAGGGTGAACCGCAGGCTCCTCTATTCTTAGGCCAGCCAGCCTTTCAGGTAAAGATGGGTCTGCAGTATCCCTTTCAGTCTCCTCTTCATCACTCGCTCGCAATGACATTTTCTTCATTCCTTCTTGTGAGTACACCCCCCACGGTAGGTTGAGACCTCCTGGTGGGGTGTGAGTCAGTCTTTGCTTACTGTCAGCACCTCTTCATTGAGTAATTAGGAAAGAAGACCACGAGACTCCATTGATAGAAATCAAGTGTACTTTTACTAATTATAAATGATTAGAAGCGTAGCAAAGCGAAGACTGATTATTTAGGCGCGAAAGCGAATGATATATAAAATAACCCATTCCCCACCCCTTGGCATCCCAGTTACAGTCCAATCATAATTCTCCTAAGTGTCAGGTGTGAGATAACTTCGAAAGGCATCACCAAGATGGAATGTCGGTGCCGTTGGCCTTGGCGGGAACCTCCTCCGCATGCGTAGTCCGACAGGCAGCAGAACTCCAGAATCTTCCTCCAGCACATTTAGTAAACCCCTCCCAAATACCATGCCCCCCCTCCCCATTTCAATGGCAGCCGAAGCAGCAGCAAAGCAGAGGCTGACACTATTACATAGAAGAAGCATCTGACACACACAGTGCTGCTATTAAAATAACATCAAGAATGTTCATTGCGGGGGGGGGGAGAATGCCTGAGAAATAGACTCTGCAGTCATTAAATGTACATCATCCTTTTTACCCTTATTAGATAACTAACATTTAAAGTTTTAGGTACAAATAAATAGGTAGAGACTGAGGGTAGTTTGCTACTGAACTGAGTATATAAACAATGCAAAGTCAGTTTCTTCCATTGTTTGAAACTGTTGCTGTCCCAGTAATGTTATATTTTTCTCACATATCATGTAAAGAATTATGGTTATTTATATAAGAAGTTATTGATATTTACAATTAACCTTTCTTCCAGAGCAAATGGAGCTGCTCTTATTCCTGTTTTATATTCATAATTGTCTTATCAAATAGATCAGGCAAAGAGAGACAATCGGCCTCAGATTACTTATTGAACTTCATAATAATGAGCTTCTTAACCTTACTTTCCCCAAAACTATGAGTAGTTCAGTGGTATACCCATCTAGTCTTTGTTACTTATTGGAGAAAATTGCATATATGCTGTGCAGCTAATATTGTAATTGCGAACTATAGTATATACTGTAGTTTGTTACCGTATATTCCATTTTTTTATAATTTCACACACTACATTTGTAGACTAGATAAACAATCTGCTACCAGAACTGTTATCAATGTTGTAATTCTAAATGGATATTAATTAAAGAAAAAATATTGAATTAATCAAATATTCACTGTTGGAAAAAAATTAAACATTCATACATCAAGGCAAAAAACAAGTGTTTGGCTTGTGTTATTTGTTGCATGTGCTACAAACAGTGAATTGTACTGCCAAAATGGGTAATTTTATTTATATCTATCCTGTTTTCCCCAAAATAAGACAGGGTCTTATTTTCTTTTGACCCCCGAAATAAACGCTTGGCCTAATTTTCAGGGAGATCTTATTATTTTTGAGGTGCCGGAGGCGATGGGTATGGTCACCTCATGAGTTCTGCTGTGTTAAGTATAAATATAATCTTTATTGTCATTGTACTTAAATACAACGAAATTGTTGCAATTTTTTCAGGGAGAGCTTATTGTCAGGGAAGGGCTTATTTTAGTGCGCTCAAAAGCCTGATTGGGCTTATTAGAGTCCAGGATTTCCTTAATTTCAAAATGTTGTTCACCTTCTATCATGATAGGAACAGGAGGTGTAGGTGTATGTGGTCTGAGTTGTGAGATTACTTCTCATTTGAGTAAACTAATGTGAAACACTGGATGGACTTTCCTGTCTTTGGCCGGAGTAATTCTACTGTTACTGGGTTGATAACTGATGATTGGGAAAGGTCCGATGAAATGTGGCCCTAATTTCTTTGATGGTTGCAACGACTTCAGGAATTTTGTCGATAGGTATACTCTATCTCCAGCATGGAAGGGTTTGGGATCTACTCTTTTTTTTTGTCAGCTTGAATTTTGAAAGCCTTTCTAGCTTCCTGTAACACTAATCTAACCACTGGCCATGTGTTTCATAGGTTGTCTATCCATTCTTTTAGTGAGGGGATGGTGGGTTCCTCTGTGGTATTTCAGGCATGGGGTTGAAATCCTGGCGTGTTGCTACTCTAAAAGGGGTGAATCCAGTGCTTGAGTGCACAGCGTTTTTGAAGGCCACTTCTGCAAAAGGTAAAAGATCAACCCAGTTGTCCTGTTGAAAATTAATAAAACATCTTAGGTATTGTTCTAGAACTATGTTCCAATTTTCAGGTTGACCATTGGTGCACAGATGGTGACTGGAGCTCAGTCCTTGGGTGGTGCCCAGTATGTTTAAGAATGCCCCCCCAAATTTTGAGGTGAATTGGACCCCTCTGTCAGAGATTATTCTCTGCATGGCTCCATGAACGCGATAAATGTGTATCAGGAATAACTTGGCTAGACTTTTGGTAGTTGGAATATTTTGGCACGGTATAAAATGTGTCTGTTTTGAAAACAAGTCTGTTATGATCCAAATGACAGTATTCCCTGCGCTTTCTGGTAGTTCAACAATAAAATCCATAGCTATCTCCTTCCAGAGTGCTGAGGGCTCGGCTACCTTCTGTAACAGTCCTGGCATTTTGCCTTGGCGTCTTTTGGCTGCCACACAAATTGGACAGCTGGCTACATAGCTCTCTATGTCCTTTTTTAGTGATGGCCACCAAAATTGCCTTTTTACTATATGTAAAGTTTTTACAAAACCAAAGTGTCCTGCTAGTTTGGAGTCGTGGCACCTTTCCATTAAGTACAGTCTTTGGCTGGCTGGAACATACAACTTCCCTCCCACCCAAGCTAGGTTATCTTTCATCAGACAGCTGTCTTTGTGGCTCAAAAACCATTCATCGGTGGTTAAAGCTTGTTTAAAAGTTTGGGTGGTGTTATTGTCCTCCAAAGTGTCTCATTTTCCCTGGGATCTGGTAGTTATTCTAGCAGCTAGTTGATTGTTTTGTATCATGGGTTTGATTACATTTGGCTTCATACTATTGTATTGCGGTTTCCTGGTTAGTGCATCTGCCAGGAAATCCCCCCCCCCCGGGAGGTATCTGAGCATAAATTCAAACCTTTTAAAGTACTGAGCCTATTGTACTTGTTTTGGAGAGAGTTTCCCTGTGGTCTTTGGGGCTTCTACATTTTTATGATCCGTCCAGACTTCAAAAGAGATCTTAATCCCCTCTAGGAAATGTCTCCAGGTTATAAGAGCCCATCTTAAGCCTCTTTCTCCCAAATGTCCCACCTTTGCTCAGATTCATTCAATTTTTTGGATGTGTAAGTGCATGGTTGTAATTGGTCTTCCTCATTTTTCTGAAGTAATACGGCTCCTATCACCACATCGCTAGCATCTGCTTGTATGACGAACGGTTTCTCTGTGTCCGGGTGCTTTAGGATCGGTTTTGCCAAAAACAGCCTTTTAAGTTTTTAAAATGCTACTTGGCATTCCATTGTCCAGTTCAAAGGCTGCTTCGGTTTCGGGTATCTCTCCCCCTTCATTTTTAAGAGCTTGGTGATGGGGAGAGCAATTTGGGCGAAAGCGGGGATAAACTGCAGGTAAAAGTTTGCAAATCCCAGGAAGCTTTGCAACTGTTTGTGTGTTCTGGGTGGTTCCCAGCCAAGTACCGATTGCACTTTCAAAGGATCCATTTCTATGCCCTGGTGTGAAATGCGGTATCCTAAGTAATCAATTTTTTCTTGGTGGAATTCGCATTTGGAGAGTTTAGCATAAAGTTTTGCAGAGCGAAGTTTGTTCAGAACCACCCAGACTAGTTTTACATGTTCTGCCTTGGTCTCAGAATATAATAAAATGTCATCAATATAGACTATGCAGCCCTTATATAGATGCTCCCGCAACACTTCATTTATTAATTGCATAAATACTGCAGGGGCCCCTTGTAGCCCAAATGGTAGCACTTTGAATTGATAGCATCCAAGAGGGGTGTTAAATGCCGTTTTCCATTCATCTCCCTCCTTAATCCTGATACGGTAGTAAGCCTCCCTTAAATCCAGCTTTGAAAAAATTCTCCCTTTGGCTAGGTGTGCTAGCATATCCTTCATGAGTGGGAGAGGATATACATTTGCCATACTGATTGAATTTAAATTTCTAAAATCAACACATAAGCATTTGGAGCCATCTTTTTTCTCTCTAAACACTGGGGCTGCAACCTTTGGCCGGGCTAGTTCAATGAAACCCCTTGCTAGTTTTTTCTCAATGAATGCCCTTAGTTCTTCCAGCTCCCTTGGAGACATGCTATACATCTTGGGTTTAGGGAGTTTGGCTCTGGGTAGGATTTCTATCGCACAGTCAGTGGAGCGGTGAGGTGGAAGCTCATCAGATGCTTTTTTGCTAAAAACCTCAGCCAAGTCCTTATATTCTTTGGGTATGCCCTGGGTTGGCATAGTGTAAGCAGGAATTTCTGTTTCTAGGTGCTCTGCCCCCTCAGTTTCTCTGTCTGGATTCTCAGCAAAAGTCACATGCATCTGCACTCTTATGGTACCTTGCTTCCAATTAATTTTGGGGTTCCATTTTTTCAGCCACGCAAGACCCAGAACTAGTGGCCATTCCATGCCAGGTGCCACTATAAATGTAAACATTTCCTCGTGGTTTCTGATGCCTATCTGTAGAGGCTCCATGGCAAATGAAGCTGGCTCCCTCCCTGCTATTGACCCATCTAGTTGGCAAAAAGCTATGGGGCTTTTCAGTTTCCTTACATTAATCCTCAACTTCCTTACCAGGGTTGGGCTGATCAAACAGCGGGTGCACCCTGAGTCCACTAAAGTTGAGATTTTCATCCCCCTCTTCCAGTTGGGGAGAAATAGTCTCAGGGGCAAGGTAAGCAGTTTAATTGGTTTGCTTACCAATGGTTCATCCTCTGGATTGCTTCCAGATGAGTATGGTTCCTCCTGCTGCGAAGCCGGGGTTTCCTCCTCAAAGAAGGGAGGGGTGGAAATTCTATGGTCTCCCTGCTCCTCAGGGCCATCTCCTTTCCGTGCTGGCCAGGTTTCGTAGGTTTTCCCCCCAATGGGCAATCTGGTTTCTTAGCTAGTGCCTGAGAACGGCATTCTGCAGCTTGGTGCCCCTCTTTTCCATACTTGAAACATTCTAAGGATTTCGGAGAAGGTGTCGTTTGTGGTTTAAAAGGTTCTTGTTTCCATTGGGGTGGGGATTTCTTCCACATTTGTCCTGCCCGATACTGATTTCTGGCCATGTCGATCTCTGCCTCTTCAGCAGTAAGATACCACTCATTTAGTTGGGTTGGGGTACCTCGGGTCACACAAGCATTGTAGAGTTCATCACTCAGTCCATTTTCAGTGTCCTTCAGCTTGCTTGATAGAGATTCCCAAGAGCAAACGCTAAAAAATTCTGGACTCAGCGTGCAGTGTTATTACAGTAGAAATCTCTATAAAATCAATACTAATATTTATTCTGTCTTTTAAAAAAATCCTTTTAAAACATACCTCAGATTGTTTTACCCATCAGTTTTAAGTACAACTCGTCATTGTTTAATCACCACAGACAGGCATGTTTTCCATCAGCTTAAACTTTTAATTTTCTTTCAAGACAATAACAATAATCATGTCATTGCCTTTGGACATAAAGTCTGAAACTGAGTCTGTTTTTAAAATTAATCTCATTATTCAAAGTCACAGTGCTGCACTGTTTATGAGAATAGTTTTTCTTACAAAAGATAATATTTTGTGGGGAAGTGTATTAGTTATAGGTTACTTAATATTAATTTACCAATGATAATATCTACATTGTATAACATAATGCCTGCTAAAAGCATGTGCAATGTATGAAGGCTAATTGTACACCTGGTAATCTTTTTTTGAACTAATGTGCACTCTTCGAATATGCAGGCAAGTTGTTAGTTCTGTCACAAAATGTTTTTCATCTGAAATAAGCCAGCACAAAATATCCATTTAGCAAATGGCAAACTGGTGATGCTGATCCCCATCATCCCTTAGCTTTCTTCCAGGATGCTTCCTAAAGTCTTAGCTTACCTCTCTCTTCCTGGTTTTGGCCAGAGAAACATTCTTCTCCCCCAAAAAACATTGAACTGCAGCCACCCCTTGTTTTATAATAATCCCTGGAATCTGTGTGAGGCTCAGAAGCATTTTTGTAAAATCGAAACAGCTGGAGACTAGCACTTTATTTTTGAAGATCCAAATAAACTGTATATTTTTTTTAAAAAATGATAGCCTTCCAGAGTCTTTGGAGGTTGGGCAGAATACAAATTAACAGATGATGATGATTGATGATAATGGTGGTGGTGGTGATAATGATGATGAGGTTGTAGATGATGATGATGGTGGACAGCAAATCTACTTCGTGCAGAGAGGGTTTTCACAGACATGATATTGCCTTTAGTAAGCACAAACTATGCTAAATCCATTCCCCATCATTATTTTATCCCTGCCTGGATAGCTTCTATGGTGCCTTTATCTACTTGTGGAGGTTTTCCACATGACAAATAAATCTGAAGGGAAATGATAAAGAGATTATAGCAAACCCACAAATACTTCAGTATTGATCAACATTTGATCAAAACCAAAGACATACTGTTTTTCATTCTAATAAAAACATCATATTCTGGAGTCATGGGAAAAAGAAATTATTTCCCATGATTGGTGCTGAGATGATACAGGGAGAAACATTTTTCAGTGGCAGACCCTGTGTTCTTCCATAAAAAAAGATCCTGCTTAGTCATCAGCTATGGGGGGGGAGGGGCAGATTAAGTAAAGGGACATCATTCTATTACAAGCCCTGACACTTTTAGACATATATAGTGATGTTGCAGGTGGTACAAAATGGGTGGAGCATTTTGTTGTTTTGGTACAAAACAGGTGGAATGTTTTGTCATTTTGACAAAAGCAGGAAGTTTTGGGAGACAGTTCCGGGTATCAGATTCTGATATTACAGTTTTTGTTGTTGGAGATTCATCAGAAGTTGTGGTTTGAGAGTTCAATAGCAAGTAGAAAATAAACTCGCAAATTCTTGCAGATTTTAAAAAGTAATTTTCTTGCTCTACAATCTCAGAAATATTAAGATTACTACATTTCATTCAAAGAAAATGAATGCTTCTTTCAAATACAAATATTAGTATCAGCAATTGAATTTTGCAAGAATATTGTCTCTTAAGTACAATGTAAAAATGTCTAGGAAGTGAAGGCTATCAGTTGTTTTTTATTTCGTTGATCTAAAACAGGAGTGTCAAACTCATGGCCTGTGGGCTGTGTGCGTCACACACTGGCCACAACCACCCCTGGTTTAGCGAAGGGGAAAAGAATGACAATACATAATGTAAAAAGTGTCTTGAGCTTTCTCTTGTAAAAGTGATGATTTTCATCTTTTACAGTTAAAAATATTGATAATTATTGTAAGTTCTGAAACTGAAATTTGTAGTTTTACTGAAATTTTATTTCAGTTTCATGCAGGGAATTTAATTTATTATATCCCCAATGTAATTTCTTTCATTTTAAACTCTTAGAATGATCATTTACTATTCAGAAACTACATTTTAGTTGCTCACATCATTCATTAACTTAGTGCCGTGATGGCAAACCTATGGCATGCATGCCACAGTTGGTATGCAGAGCCATTTGTTAGGGCATGTCAGCTTTAGCACGCATGTATGTATGCATGCACTGGCCAGCTGACTTCGGCCTTCTTTTGAGGCCATTTTTCACCCTCTGGAGTCTTCCTTGAAGCTTCCGGAGTGCAAAAAAACCGACCCTATAAGCAAACCGGAAGTGACTTCCGGTTTATCCATAAGGCCATTTTTCGCCCTCTGGAGCCTTCAGGGAAGCCTCCTGAAGGCTCCGAAGGTCAAAAATCGGCCCTACAAACAAACCGGAAGTCACCATTCCTGAACCTCAGTGTTCCCCGTAGGTCCATTTTTTGCCCTCTGGAGACTTCAGGGAAGCTCTGAAGAGGGCCTTCGGGGGGCAAGGGGGCTATTTTCGCCTGGCCCAGGCTTCTAGAAAGTCTCTGGAGTCGGTGTGTGTGTGAAAAAATGTGCCAAAACAGGGGGGCTGCATGGGGGGGTCACGCACATAACATTATGGATCTGGGATGCCCACGCAGGATGCCCCCGTGCTTCCCATGCTTTTGGCACGGGAGCCAAAAAATGTTGGCCATCACTGACCTAGTGCAATGGTTCTCAACCTTTTCTTCACCACAGACTCCCTTTAAATACCTTTAGTGGCCATAGGCCACCAAGACTTAACTCAAGATTTAAATCATAACATTTATTTAAGCTTTCGCAGACCCCTTGTGATGACATCATTCCCCCCCCCATGGGTCTGTGGACCACAGTTTGAAAACCACTAGGACAATGTTACATTGTCATTTATCAATTTAGTAGATAAATATTTATCAAGCTATTCTTGGTCTCAAATCTGTTTGAGACACTTCATCTCTGAATCAGTAATACAGATGAAATTGTTGATGATAATTCAACAGAAAGTAAACATAATTAAATATAATAGGTAAGTTTTATGCAGTATTTCATGGTACATTAATCTTTCTTGTTTAGCTACGTTTTATACAAGATAAGCATGGTCAAGTATACATAATACTGACTGACCATAGAAAAAAATTGCAATTTACTATAAATTGCTACGTGCTTCCTATTTTTCTTCACACTTGAGGATAACTAGTAAACACTTAGTTTTTTGCTCTGAATTATAACTGTTTTGTCTCCTTGTTCTAACTCTCAAAAGCCAAGTATATTGAATGATAAAAGAATCTGCATATTTTAGTCACTTGTGATATTAATTTTAGCAATATGTCATTTGCAGTAACAATATACTACATATATTACACGTACATTTGCTCTTCAAAATTTAATACAACTTGATCATGTCTTTTCCTTTTATAGATTCGAAGTAGCCTGGTTTTGAGTGTCAAACTTGTGTCCATTGGTTTTTTTTTTTTTTACAACTGTTGATCTGTTTGTTTATAAACCAAACTTATGATTTGTTTTGCACAGAAGAGTTTTGCTATTTTAACGGATCACAATTTTGATGTTTTAAGTTTATGATTATAATTGTCTCAGACTTTCTGTCTCCAGCTACTCATTTAATTTTGGGTAAAGGGATAAACTAGTATATCCCCTCATTAAATGTTGTCCAGCAAGAATGCTGTTAGAACATTGACACAAGAGATGCATTGCTGGCAAATGGTAACATATATCACATGTTAAGAACATGTGAAAGTTCTTCCAATATTAAAGCCTATGATTATGCAGTTGGTGTAAATATAGTGGCAAGGCTAATATCTGGGTTTGTTATAACCAGCCTCAAAAAATTCTCACAAGCAACAAGAAATAAAACCAGGCTCTGCAGCAATGTAAATTGAAAAGTACTTGTAATCTATCGGAATAACTACCCTGTCCTCCATCTTTTCTGCTCCCCTCAACATCCAATTAAAATCCTAGATTAATTTAGCTATCCATAGATGAAATGAGCTGTATCTCTCAAAGATTCAGGGGGGTTAATAAAATCTGTCACTCTGAAAAGAAGCGTCCTCCTGATTTTTGGTTATCACAGAGTAACATAGCTTTTTTAGATTTTGTATTTATAAAATTGGAAACCCTGGATTGGTACCATCATTGATATTACAAAGGAAAACTATGTGTCCATTTTGTGTCAATGTTCTAACAGCATTCTTGCTGGACAACATTTAATGAGGGGATATACTAGTTTATCCCTTTACCCAAAATTAAATGAGTAGCTGGAGACAGAAAGTCTGAGACAATTATAATCATAAACTTAAAACATCAAAATTGTGATCAGTTAAAATAGCAAAACTCTTCTGTGCAAAACAAATCATAAGTTTGGTTTATAAACACAAATATAGAATCCTTAGTTATGAGCATTTCCAAAAGAAAATACTAAATTATAAGACTTTTGATAAAACTGCTTCCAGGAATTTGAGCAAGCTCCATAATCATTGATCATGATAATCTTTGGTATTACAGATAGTGCAGAAAAATATGGTTCACATATTCAAGCAAATATAGCCTAACAATAAAATACTTGGATTATAATTTTGAAAAGGAATGGTTTATCATACAAAGATAGTAGAGAACACATAGCAGATAACTTGTAGTAACTTATCTTACTTTTTAAAATATTTTTTTATTATTTTTAATTTAAAACAAACACAACATCCTTCTTTACATGCTGTAGAAAGTGTATCAGTTGGTTACAAAAAGACTTTTGTGCATCTCTTCCATAGTCAACAAACATAATTCATATTAACTTAAGTATTTTAACTCAAATATTTATACATGTCACCATCATTATATCTCCATTTTCATTTGACTATAATTGTTTAAGCGTCCTTCATCATAAAATATACCAAAGTTTAATACATAACCACATACTGGCCTTTCAATTACTATTTCTAAAATCCTCCACTAACACTAAATTCTTATGTCCTATTCTAGATAAACATCCATAATATTTAATAACAAAGTTTTCTAATCCTCCTGTCTAAATCACTGTTTAAAATTTACATCCAGTTTCCTTATGTTATACCCATATCTATATATACATTGTTATTCTTATCCCTCCTTTATTTGACTATATCCTGTATCATAACATTTTCCCCTAATAATCAAAACTTTAACTGTATCTAACTTGGTTCTTTTTTTAAATTAACCTTTATATATAATCCAAAGAGATTTCTAATCTTCCTTACATGGGTACCATTCAATATTCATATCCAATTATACTCATCATAACACTATACATTGTACACATTAGTAACATTATCAATTATGTATTCAAACTATATCTATTGTCAATAAATTTCACTAAATTTAACTAGTTTTAAATTATATTCTTCCATCCATCAACCTGTATCTTTCCAAGAACAAAAGTCTCATATCTTCTGCCATTTGTGGTGCCAGTCCTCTAATCATCTCCTTGATCAACTTTGTATGGACTTTTGCTTTTTTTTTTTTTGAAACAACTACTCTTGATTTACTTTTCATTATATGGGGAAATACTTCTCTCTACATTTATTTTTTGTCTGAATATAAAACCACATTATAAAATGAAGCAAAAGAAAATCTTTTTCAGAAGAATACGTAGAAAAACATAATACAATTATGAAAAACATCAAGGCATGAGACTTTTCAGAAGAGATCCCAATTTCTCTTTTTTTAAAAAAATTCTGTCAGACTCAATTTTTTTAGCAATACAAGCAACTTTGAATATACCTTTCTATCTCAGAAAATTACTATATTGAAGAACATTGAAATTTTTATAGCTTACAAATCACAACCACTGACCACTTTTCTGTTAAACCACTTATGTTCCTATGAGATGACCAAACAAGTATGCTGTTAGATATTGCATAACCCCTAAAGTAAAAAAATCAAATAATATATATTTCAAATAAGGATAACATTAAGCAACACTAAAAAAATGGAGATTTAAAGTCCTATCTCCCAAATGCTTTATAAGTATTGTAGATAGGCTATTGTGAATCTATACTCTAGAAGGAACTAGTAGAAAGTGTTTATTAATATTATGTCTTCTTATAAGTTTCTTCTATGTAATTTAATTTAGAGTTTGGAAATCACAGAATAAATATTCAATGAATCCAACAAGACTAATGTCTAAGATAAGAGATTTGGTAAAAGACAACAAAGGACCTAATGAATTTTCTGAACCAGACCATTTTCTAGGTGAAGTCACAGAGAAAGTCTTTTTCCAGCTAATTATGTTTTAAATACAAACTAATTTAAATCTAATACTAATAATGCAACCCCTTCCTTCCCCTTATTAAAATATTTCATGGAATATATTTGCCTTCACATTTTAAATTTGTTAATCATAACATCTATAAATTTATAAAGATTGCATTTATAAATTTATAAAGGTTGCATTTACTCATTAAGGCTGAATATTGTTTCTGCATGTTCTTCCATTTGCAAATAAGCTTCCTGAAAGCAGCCACGACAAGAAAGGCTTCAAGTAGATGAGTGACTTCCTTGGTTTGAAGGGTGGCTTTGGCAGAAGACTTTGCTTGTGGCAATATAGCAAGTGAAGCTTTTCTCCAAAATGTGTATAATATTATTTACATGAATAATTTACACTGAGTGCAGTGCTGCTTACTTACAATTAATTTTAATTCATTTAATTCGTTTTAAGTTTATGGCTGAATGATTTGTTTTATATTGTGCTTTTAGCCATCCAGATTTGTTTGACACTGACATGGATGGCATATAAGTTGAATAAATAAATAAAAATTAATTGTGATAAATTATCCCTATCAGAAGATTTTGCTTTTGACGATCTATATATAAATTATTGGTTGATCCAAATTACATTTGCTGGAATTTCAGTCCTCTCAAAACATTTTAAAGTAGCTCTTGCAGTAACAAATACTATGAAATATTTTTTCTTGGCAATAGGTAAATGTCATGAGTCATATTTAAGTTTGTGACAACTATATAACTCAAAGATAGGATCCCACATGTCAGCAAAAGTTGACAAGAAAGCATTCTTACATTCACAAGATTGCTCTTTCAGTTAATAATTGGATTGCCAATAACAGCACCATGTAGACTGACAGCCAAAATGAAGGTCTGGACATTTTTCAAGCATGTTATTTTATTTTTTAAGCTTTTAATAAGAGATAGGATGCAGAATAAAGGAATTCTCCAGGATTTGTTCTATGAAGAATAACTGGTACAGATTAATCCATATGGAGATTTACAGTATATATTTTATATTCTGAAAATTATGAAGAGGTTTTAAGTAATAAAATACACAAGATAAAAAAACCAAGTTATCAGAGCATAGAACTACAAAACCATCCATTACACCAATTGAACTTATTTCTAATCAAGTCATTTTGAAAAGAAGAACAAGTACTGCATCACTTTGACTCATTTCACTGTTTGATGCATTTCTCTTATGAGAGAATATATGTAGCTCGGAGTTAAACTGTGAAGTCCTTGGTGCTCTTAATTGTTTGCTCTTAATTGTTTGCTTCTAGACATTTAATTAACTGACTAGGTAAAAACATCAACAGAGTTAGCGAGTGTGGGGTTTGCTCCAGAGGTGGTATTCAGCCAATTCTGACAGGTTCTGTAGAACCGATAGCAGAAAATTTGAGAGTGGGGAGGGAATGGGGATTTTGCAGTATACTTCTCCTGCCACATCCACAAAGCCACTCCCACAGAACGGGGAGTAAAAATTTTTTGAATCCTGCAGCGTTGTTGCCACACTGGAGGGCCGCTCATGAATCTTCGCCTAATCAAAAGGAAAACACCAGACAGAATTCCTTGGGATGAGCTAGCTTCGAATGAACATCGAAGGTCTCTTTTATTAGAAAAGTTAGTTACAGCATCATCAAAAGAAGTGTATCAGAAGGCATATATAATCACACATGGTGCAAGTAAACTAATGAAAAGTTCCCAGCATTCTACAAATAAACCAATAGAAAATCACATCATGACAAAGGGTGGGCAAAAGGGGGAATAGAAAGTTACAAGCTGCATGGCATTGGGAGGGGAAAGGGGGAATAGAAAGTTACAGCACAGCATAGGGGGGAGAAGGGGCAGGTGTGGGAGTAGCTGGCTCACATAGTTCATGTTGCATGAGGCTGCATAGTGAGTCCTGACCATTAGGCCGGAAAGATGTTTCTGGTGCGATGTTTTTGCATCCCTGTGTATGTGTGTTTCAGACAGCAGAAACTGCCCTGCACACACACACCCAGAATGGATTCCAACATCTCCTCTGTTTTTGTTTTTAAAAGGCAGCGTCTCCCTCTTCGTCACTGGGCATGCGGAAGGGATCTTTCCCCATGAAAGGGGTTGACTGTTCATGTAACTCCATGTGGTTGACAATGTGAATTTTCGTTTGTGGAGCCAAGCTAGAGAGTATATTCTTACACATTGCAAATAAAGAGGGTACACATTGAATACAGCAGCACCACAGTATCAGCAAAGCAACAAGGGTTATAATGGTCTTGACAGTATTTCCCAACCAGCTAAAATTGGGTAGCCAAGAGGTCAGCCAATCCCACCAGGAGTCCGAGGCCTTATATGTTTGTCTAATTGTTTGAACGATATCATGTAATTTTTCCACACTGATTTCAATTTCTCCGCACTGGTTCAAATAATGACAACAGGTAGCATTCAACCAAACACATAGGCCTCCTTCCTTGCTTAACAAGTAATCCAGAGCTAATCTATGTTGAGTTAAAATTCCAGCTAAAGAGTCTACTTCTGCCTGTAGAACTTGTAGCCCAAATATCGTGGTGTTAGCTAGAGTTTCCAGTTGGGCAGATAAAATACGCAGTTGTTTAACGTTCCATGCAACACCCAAGAGTGGTAGGGCTATAGCAATAAATCTTTCACCCTCTGTCAGATAGGTATTGTCAGGATCATAACCTAAGGCTGGATCGATTGCTTTCTTTTGTCTGGCCCACCCAAATTGTTTCTCCCAGGCACTATCGGGTTGAGACATGGGATGTGCTGAGATTCTGGCAGGGGCCAGAGTTCCAATAGTGCAAGTACCATTCCATACAGGGGACAACACCTTCCCAGCCCAATGACCACAAAGCCAATACAGGCCAGGTGGTAACCCATACAAATAATACCCATGATGGCCCCAGATTTGTTCCTGTACTCTGTTAAAGGCAACCATCCCTCTTTTGTTAGAAAATAAATGTATAATAATGTTATCTTCTTTGCTACACTTAAAATGCTCAGGTAATGATAAGTGTGAACAATCGTAGCCAGTTTCCGTAATTTTGAAGGTAGCATTGCAGTGGGGATAATCCCCAACAGAAAAGCGGGTCAAAGGGATTTGCTTGGTGATACCACCAATGGTTTCTGCTTCATAACCTTCATGCGAAACATTCCACCATGTAATGCAAATGGGGGCAAGAGGGGGTAAAACCTCATGTTTCAAAATATACTGGGCAGAATCGTAGATAGTATGTGCATGATCACTTGTTGTAGCATATAGCACAGTAGCATTCCAGCCTGTGAGGTTTAAGGTTCCAGAAACTAGAATGGGCCAGCCCTGCATGTTAGAGGAAGGGCCGTGCGTACAAACCCAGCAATCAGACAGATTGTTAATACGGGTAAGGTTATGTATAAGAAGATGAAACTCATTTACATGCCAATCCACTGTGCGTTTGGGCCGATGATGTGGGGTGGAGGCATCCTTTGCCCCAGCATGAACCTGCCTGACATTCCCCAACCCAGATAAGAAAAACAAAATGACCATCAATAAAGCAAATATAACCATGTGATATGAAAATGCTCTGCAGTCCACGGGCTTGGAAACTTCCTCCCACCATGTTCGAAAGTAGGGAGACCTGCGGCGAAACACAGGGCAGCCAGTCAGGGGAGTGTAGGGTAGAGGGTGCTCTGTCCTGTTTTCCAGGTCAGAGACAGAGACAGCCTCAAGCTGTGGTTCCTGCTGGTTGGTCATGGTCAGGCTGCTTCTGTGTTTGTGTAGGTGGTTGTATAGGTGGTTTGGGCAAATATGGTCTTATGTGCCGTCCTGGAATCCAAAGAACTTTGTCTTTTAGTTGGATTGCAGCGTAGCCCCTTCCCCAGGTAATCAGGTCAGCAGGTCCTCGCCATGTCAGGTCAGGCAAGCAGCGATAGTAGACAGGTGGTGTCAGCAGAAGGTGGAGCTGCGAAATGATGAGTTGCTGCTGAGGAAGGCGGCTGACCGGTGAGATTTAAAAAGTTTAATGTATAGAGACAAAGATTAAGAATGTTTTGCAAAGCTGGGAGGCTATGGGGCGCTTTCCCCTTTGTTTCAATGTAGCGATCAAGGGAATGCTTAAGAGTCTGATTAGCGCGCTCAACCATAGCCTGTCCTTGGCTGTTATATGGCATGCCGAATTTATGCACAATGTCCCATTGGTTACAAAAAGCAGCAAAGGCTGCACTGGTATAAGCGGGCCCATTGTCTGTTTTTATCTCTTTTGGGCAACCCAGCGATGCAAAGGTTCGAATGCAGTGGTTGATAACATGTTTTGTGGCTTCGCCCCTTTGTGGGGTAGCAAACAAGAAGCCAGAGAATGTATCTATAATTACATGTAGATACTTTCAAGGAGCAAAGGATGGACATTGAGTCACATCCATTTGCCAAATTTGGCAACATTCTGTCCCTCTGGGGTTGACCCCCATAGGGAGGGAATGCGCTTGCTGGCTACAAGTGGGGCATTGTTGAACAATGGCAGAGGCCTCATTTGCAGTAATGCCAAATTGTTTCATGAGCGCTTTCTTGTTTTGATGAAAATAGGAATGACTCTCCCATGTAGTGGGAGCTGTCAAGGTTAAAAGAGAAGAAGAGTTGGCAGGAGCCACTGCTGCAGCATCAGCCACATCATTGCCTTCCTGGAGAGGCCCAGGGAAGGGCTGATGACTTTGGATGTGGGAAACATGAAAAAAATGGGTGCGGGCAGAAATTAACTTTTGCAAAGATAAAAACAGCGAGAGTAATTGTGGTTCCAATGAGGAAGAAAGATAGGCCTCATAGATTGATTTCACAATTTGAGTTACATAGAGGCTATCCAAAATCAAGTTGAAGGGTTTATTTGGAAAAGTAGAAAAAGCCAAAATAGAGGCAGCAAGCTCCGCACGCTGAGCGGAAGTCTGCAGGGGGGTAATTTTTGTGCACCACCAGCCATCCTGCTGCTAGGCACAAGCTCCATATGTTTTGCTTCCATCAGCAAAAATAGTCATGGCCTGAGGAAGCAGGAGAGGGGAATATGGAGTGTGCCATTGCAGGGGAACAGTTTTCAAAAGAGCCAATCTATGGTCGGGAGGTGCGTGGCAAGAAATCTCACCTGGCCAGTCGGCAAGTGCGAATTGAAGGTTTTCCGAGTTAGCAAGTAAAGTCTCCCAAGTTGATAAAGAACAAGGGACAAAAATCGTGGAAGGTTCAATTCTGGCCAACAACTTTGTTCTGACACCGGCTTTTGTAATTAGAGCTGTAAAAAGAGCAGGTTTCTGAGATATAGTAGATTTCGGGGTGTGAGACAAGTGTACCCATTCAATAATTAATAATTTTGAAGTTTTTTGCACCACGGCCCCTGTTGGGAGCCCAAGAGTGTTACATATGATGAAAGCTAAGGGGGTGTTGTCTTGAAGACGATCCACCCAAATTTGAGCAAGGGCCTCATTTACCTCTTTTAAAACTTGCTAATGTGTTTCATCTAATTTAATAACATCTGCAGGGTTTTTGCCCATTGTTAATGCACAAAACAACGGAGCTAGTTGAGGGGTTGTGAGCCCCATATATGGGCGTGCCCAGTTAATGGAGCCCAAATATTGCTGTAACTGTACTAATGTGGGAGTGTGTGGCAACTCCAATTTTGGCATTGCAAGTGCAGCATGAGAAGCCAAAAGCTTGTGACCCAGGTACGAAAAAGGTTGTGCTGTTTGAACGTTTTCTGGAGCTATATGCAGGCCATTTTTATGGAGAAGGTTAGTCAGAAAAGGTAATGTTGCTAAAACCGTACCTGGGGGCCCACATGCCACTACCAAGATATCATCCATATAGTGGTAAATTAAAAAGTGAGGGTGTGCCGTCCGATATGGCTGCAAAGTTTTATCTACAAAATATTGACACATGGTGGGGCTATTGAGCATTCCCTGAGGCAGGACCGTCCATTGAAAGCGAGAAGCAGGTTTGGAGTTGTTAAATTCCGGGACAGTAAATGCAAACAGTTTGCGATCATTCTCATGGAGTGGTATAGAAAAAAAGGCATCTTTTAAATCAATGATCATGAGATCGCACTCTTGGGGAATCCAATTTGGTTTGGGGAGGCCGCACTGCAGCGCTCCCATGGGTTGAAGAATTTTATTAACAGCCCGCAAATCATGCAAAAAATGGCATTTACCAGATTTCTTTTTTATAACAAACACTGGGGTTGTGTAAGGGCTGTGGGATATCTCTTTCCTCTTCCTCTCTTCTCTCTCTGTCTCTCTCATCCTCTTTCTCTTTGTCTCTCTTCTCTTTCTCTCTCCCTCTTTTCCATTCTTCTGTCACTTTCTCCTTCTCCCTTCTCTCTCCTCTTTGTCTCTTTCTGTCTCTTTCACTCTTTTTCTTTCTTCCTCTCTCCCACTCTTTTATCACTTTCTCTTTACTCTCTACTACCCAACCAGTCCCCATAATTTACCTACTTTCCTAAATAGGCGCAGTTCCCTTACTGGAGCCCTCGCTCACTCAAACACACACACATACACACACACACACTCATGCACGCACAAAACCATTTTTCTCCATTCCAATTCGGATCCTATAAATCAATAAGAGAGGCATCATAGGGGGTAATGGAAGAGAGGTAGCCAGGATCA
Organism: Thamnophis elegans; assembly: GCF_009769535.1. Taxonomy (NCBI): domain Eukaryota; kingdom Metazoa; phylum Chordata; class Lepidosauria; order Squamata; family Natricidae; genus Thamnophis; species Thamnophis elegans. The sequence continues at coordinate 32,213,529 of NC_045548.1, read as the reverse complement.
CCGGAAGAAAATAGGAAGAGCCAGGCATCAGAGCATCAATAGATTCACTTGCCAAGATTGAAATAAGAAGGAAAATAAGAAGCAGACATAGCAGCATCAGACTTTTGTGTGGGACTGGCTGAATGCCCCAGGATTAGTCCTTTAAAGGGATGTCCCTTTTTTGAAAACCTTCCCTTAAAGCTGCAGCTATGGCACCCTCACGAAGGGGTGTCACAGAAGAAACCAGTGGCATTTCTGAATGCTGAGGAGCTTCAGGGGCTGAGGGTGACAGAAGCATGCACACAAGGGAAGAGGAAGCCTTGGATTCAGAGGGTGAATTTAGTGAAGAGGTTTCCAAATATGGCGGGGGGGGGGGTCCGGTCCCCCTATCATGGCTTTTTCATGAACTTTTAAGCATTCCATGACTATCCGCCAAGTGGAAAGTATTTTCGGTGGTGCCCTTGGAGGGTCATGGAAATACTTTCCTAATTTTACCCAAATGGCTGTTCGAATTGAGCCCTTCTCAGGATATGTGGGACAATTTTGATAAATGTACTTGAGAAGGTTAGTAAGATCTTTTTTCGAAGGGATGGGGAGAATGTTCCCATTGTTTTTTAAGATTAATTTTTAAGATTAATATTGAGGACTTGGTCAATTCTCTAAGTTCAAAAAGATGTGCAACCTGGGGCTTAGAGAATTCTGCCCCCATAACTCACGATTCTGGGAGGATGCTCCGTCTGCGACGGCCGGTCCTGGTATGCAAGAGGCGTTCCTTCGCCGGTGAGCACGGGGGTGCCAAGTGAGACGGATGAGGCGACGAGCTCGGTCAGCGAGATCACGTCGGGGTCACCAGTTGCAGCGTTGTTGCCACACTGGAGGGCCGCTCATGTATCTTCGCCTAATCAAAAGGAAAACACCAGACAGAATTCCTCGGGATGAGCTAGCTTCGAATGAATATCGAAGGTCTCTTTTATTAGAAAAGTTAGTTACAGCATCATCAAAAGAAGCGTATCAGAAGGCATATATAATCACACATGGTACAAGTAAACTAATGAAAAGTTCACAGCATTCGACTTCCGGGGGGCGTGGCCTGTTGCCGAGGAGGGCTCAACCGAGCTCCTCTCAGAGATCTGGTCTGTATATCTAAATAAGATCATAGATATCACCCCTTTTTGGCTAAGAAAGGGGCAGGGAGTAGCTCTGTATGCTAGGGTCTATTCGTAATCCACAGCCTTTCTCTTTTTTTTTTGGCTGTGGACAGAGATTAGATCCAGCGGGAGCGGAGCTTTTATCTCCAGCCAGTTCTTCTCAGCTGCCTTTTTTGGCAGCCCCAGACAGGCGAGCCCCCCCCCAGGACAAAGCAAAGTTTTTTCAAGCCAGGATTAATACGGGCGGGTCCCACTCCTGTGAGATTTATGCTTTTATTACTATCTTAAATACCAGCACCATTTGCCTTAGAGACTTCTTTGTCTAAACGGACTTCAAAATGGCGATTTCTCTCCGTTGGTGATTGATAGGGGATGTACTTAGCCGGTTTTACCTTCCTGCAGATCGCTCCTTAACAAAATAAATTCTTTTTCTTTGGAAACAGAGGGGAGCGAAAGCGCTGCTTATTTGCTTATTTATTATGGCACCCAGGTCAAAGAAGCGTCTTGCTACAAATGTGCCTAAAGAATCTAAAGAATTTATACTGGAATCACAGCCTTTGTCTCCTATGCCCTCTACTGGAGAATTTTTAACACAGGAATTTTTCTTTCAAATGTTTAATGATTTTAAACAAGAAATCAAGGAATTTGTATTGGAATTATATGATGATTTAAAGTCTAAAATTGACCAAATGAAGGCGAATACCTTCGCAGCCGTGTCTGCCCTGTCAGATTATTCTGCTGAAATAGAGAATAAATTGGAAAGCTTGGAGAAGGCTAATTTTAATTTGACTACTAATATTCAAATATTACAACAAAAAATTAGAGACACCGAAGAACAGCTCGTGATGATAAATTTTAATAGGAAGGCATTTGCAATAAGAGTTAGAGGACTCCGCGAAAAGGAGCAAGAGAATCTGAAACAGACCTTTGCTGAAGCCTTTAGCCATGCGGTGGGAAGCCCGGGACTTAACTTTGATTGGCAGATTCGGAAAATACTCGTTGGTAGCGGAACAGCGACAGCTCCCGAGGGACATAATTATATATTTCTCCACAAAAGAATCCAGAAACGCGATCGTGCAAAAGCTTCATAATAACAGTCTCCGAGTTGATGACCAGGACCTGATTGTCTTCAAAGAAATCCCTTTCCAGATGTTGAGAGCAAGAAGAGACTATGCCTTTTTAACTAAAGAACTTAGAAATCAACAGATTTGGTACAGATGGGAGGCCCCAGCCGGCATTACGGTCACATTTGAGAACCAAAGATTTCGTCTTAACTCTGTTTCGGAGGCCCGAGATTTCTATTGTAGGACTTTGAAGGCGGGACTTCCTGACTCACTTGGAAAAGAGGAGAGACAAGCGGAAGGAGAAGGCAAGCGGCAGGCCGCGTGGCTGCAAGATGGAGGGGGTAGCCTTTCCTCCCTCGGAGAAGCAGAAAAGCGGAGATCGAGGATTTAGACATTTTAAAATATTTGCCAAAGTTGTGGACCGAATGGGGGTTTGCGACCTCTCTCCGGTAGAAAAAGCGGATTAATTCTTATTAGAAGGGAAAGTTGGGTGAAATTACTTTGAGCTAGATCTTAAACTGATGTCTGCATAAATTTGATAGTGGTAAATATCAGACAAGCAAGGGATGAGGGTAAAATATATGCGGAATGATTTACGTTGTTTAAATCCTATTAGAAGAGAAAGCCGGTTGGGATTATCTTAAGATAGATGTAAAATGAATGCGGAATGAATTATGTTGTTTAAATTTTGTTAGAAGGGACTACCTTAAAACAGAAGGTTAACTGACTTTTGTTGAAAGTATTATTTGAATATGTGGAATGATCCATGCTATTTAATTCTTATTAGAAGGGAAAGCTGGGTGAAATTACTTTGAGCTAGATCTTAAACTAATGTCTGCATAAATCTGATAGTGGTAAATATCAGACAAGCAAGGGATGAGGGTAAAATGCATGCGGAATGATTTACGTTGTTTAAATCCTATTAGAAGAGAAAGTCGGTTGGGATTATCTTAAGATAGAATGTAAACTGATTTTTGTGTAAAGTAATACTTGATCCACGCTGCTTAAACTTTACTAAGAAGGGAAAGCTTGGTTAGATTATTTTGAATTATTGTTTGAAAATGAGGTTAAGAAAGATTATTTACGCTGTTTAAATTTTATTAGAAGGGAAAGTTTGATTATTCTTCTGTAAAGTAATATTTGAATATGTGGCATGAACCACGTTGCTTAAATTTTATCGGAAGGGATTATTTTTGGTTAGATTGTATATTGATGCCTACACAAATCTGTATAAATGTTTATCTGAATATAAGGTTTAGGAAGAGGAACGGGAGAGTCTACAGAAGGTTGGGGTAAATAACAAAGAAGTAAGAGACGAGAATAAAATATAGATAGAATGACTTATACTATTTAAGCATAGATAAAGATGGGGGGCTGAGCTCAACACAAAGAGTGGTGTTTTTTTTTCTTTTCTCTTTTCTTTTCTTTCTTTTTTCTTGTTTTTCTTTCCTTTAATATATTATTTTTATTTTTAATCCATACGTACACAAGATACTTTAGACAGAAGGTAGTGCCAGGTGTGGGCCCTGGGAAGTCGGGAGGATTAGGGATGGGGATTTGTGGGGGGTGGGTGGGTGGGTGTTAATATAGTCTCAATAAGAACAAGAATGTACTTATATACGGTTGTTGTTTTTTTGTTGTTGTTGTTGTTGTTTTCTTTTTTTCTTTTCTCTCTCTTTTCTTTCTTTACTTTTTATCAGATTAAACAACACTCGAATAAAGGCATACACCAAGGAGGGAGGTAGAGGGAAAGAAGAGGGAGGAGTAAGGAAGGAGTAAGGGGAATGCAAGGAGGGCGTGTGAGGAGTAAGGGGAGAAGGAAGGTTTGAGGGGAAAGGGAAGTAGGAGGGGAGTGTTAGAGGGAGAAAGGAAAGTTGGAGGGGGTAGATGGGGTGTATGGAGGATGGAAATGTTAGGTGGGGTTGTGAATGATGAGTAGTGTTTTCTTTTTATTTTGTTTTATTTCATTTTTTTTTCTTTTCTTATAGCAAATACCCTGTATATAAGTGATTGCAAAATGGATGTGAAAATGAATAAAATATATTTAAAAAAAAAAAAGAAAAAGAAAAGTTCACAGCATTCTACAAATAAACCAATAGAAAATCACATCATGGCAAAGGGTGGGCAAAAGGGGGAATAGAAAGTTACAAGCTGCATGGCATTGGGAGGGGAAACGGGGAATAGAAAGTTACAGCACAGCATAGGGGGGAGAAGGGGCAGGTGTGGGAGTAGCTGGCTCACATAGTTCATGTTACATGAGGCTGCATAGTGAGTCCTGACTGTTAGGCCAGAAAGATGTTTCTGGTGCGATGTTTTTGCATCCCTGTGTATGTGTGTTTCAGACAGCAGAAACTGCCCTGCACACACACACACGGAATGGATTCCAACAGAATCCCACCACTGGTTTGCTCCCTGTTTATTTCCCATTTCCCAGTTTTCTTGCTTGCCTTCTTGAGCATTTCATTTGGTGAGGAAGAGAACCTCTTGCCCTTGAAAAGTGTTTGGAGACTACAATTGGTCCAGAATGCAGCCGCACGAGTGATACTGGGTGTACCTAGATACACCCATGTTACACCTATCCTCCGTGAGCTGCACTGGCTCCCTATTGGTCTCCGAACACGCTTCAAGGTGCTGGTTACGACCTTTAAAGCCCTACATGGCCTAGGACCTGGATATCTCCGTGACCGCCTCCTGCAACATACCTCCCAGCGCCCAATAAGATCGCACAGGGTGGGCCTTCTCCGGGTGCCGTTGACTACACAATGTCGTCTGGCGGCTCCTCGGGGGAGAGCCTTCTCTGTAGCTGCCCCGGCCCTATGGAACAATCTACCCCCTGAGATCCGGACCCTCCCTACTCTCTCGGCCTTCCAAAAGTCTGTTAAGACCTGGCTGTTCCGGCAGGCCTGGGGCTGCTGATCTCTCATTGAGCTTCATCCCCATTAACATCGAGTGTATGTTGTGTTCTTTTTTAATCCACTGTTTTGTATTTTAACTTTTTTAGTATTTTGGTTTTTTAAACTGTTTTTATGTAAGCTGCCCGGAGTCCTTCAGGATTGGGTGGCATACAAATCTATTAAAACTAAACTAAACTAAACTAACTCTGGTACAAAGGAAAAAATGATCCAGGATTTGTTTCTGTACAATCCAGGAAAAGAAATGAACTACAAAAGTATGGATTTTAAAAAGGTAGGAACTTGTTTTCTGTCTTGAGTTGACCAAATATGTACATGGAGTGAAACTACCATGCGTCCACATAGCAGATATACAGACCAGCTACATTGGCATCCCATAGTCTTATAATAACCATAGGATGAGACAAGAAAGGCAGCAATATCAAGTACCACCAAAAGATAAGACAGATCCTGAAGAGCCAGCTCAATAAAAATAATAAGTTCCATACCATCAATATGCATACTCTGACAGTTGTCAGATACTCAGCTGATATAAGAGTTAACCAAGGATGACTTGGAGGCTGCCAATGTGAACATCTAGAAATTCCTCACAATGTACAGAGATTTCAATCCAACACCCTGAAAAGAATAAGAGTCAATGAGTTGTCTCTTACAAACAAGAACAAAGGATTGAGATGTGAGCATGAAGGATAAATGTTTAAATACTTAAGCTGCATTTTTAAAAAACAGACTGATTTATTAGTTTTACTAGACCTGCTATTTATTTTTATTTTGCTTAAATGTAAGAGAAATTTATTTATTTTGATGAAGTGCTAAATGATTTTTATACATTTGTTTGTTGTCAATATTTAAAATTCTATTTAAGTAAATTATTCAGAAATATTTTTCAGTCCTGAAAATACACATAGAAGAAAATCTCTGTGCATGTTCTAGAGATCTATTTCATTCCTTCCAAAAAGAAGAGGGGAAGTAGTTATGTAGAGCTAAAAAGCAAAGGAGAACAAAGTCTTAGGATAATTTCAGGAACAGAAAGTAAATGTATTTAAATTTAAAAAAGAAGTTACATTTTAGTGTATGTTGTCATATTTTGTTTCTGAGAAAACTCTGCAAAATATTTTGCTTTTGTAAATGTCATGACCAGAAGATATGTTTCTGAAAATGCTAATTGTTTATCTTTGTGTCAGCAATTTTTAATCATCTCATCACAAAATCCACAAAACAGATTTACTAGCTACCATCTCAAATGTCACTCTGCTAGAGGTACTATGGGAGTATTTAGTAGTAAAGGTCACCATGCAAGCATATATACTAAGGCACTTGTCAAAGCGGAATTATTATGACTCTCCTGCGTAGGCAAATTGATATAAACATAGAAGAAAGTAAAATTTCACACTTTATGATTAAGACTTTGTTAGGAAAAAATAAGGTATGACTTCCAGCATGAGGTATGAATACTGCCTTCTTTGTGTAGAAATTAACAATGCAATCATAAATATATCAATTCAGAAGTCTTACTCCTAGGCTATCATTCAACATGACCACCCTAAACTCAAAATATATTCATGTTATGGAAGATAAGTGAGTCATCCAATGGCCTGCAAAGTAATAATCTATGTTTAGTCATATACCAATGGAGTGTTGTCCTAGATAACAGTACACAATTGAAGGTTTAAAAACTTGAATTTTACCTGAAATCCCATTTATTTATGGAAAAATCTCATTAGTTTGTAATTATAGCTTAACAAAAACAAGACTTTGCCTGTGCCTGACAACTTGTGACTTGGTTCAATAATCCAATACAGGTAGTCTCATTCAAAGTTGTGATAGTGCTGACTGTCTGACTGATTGATACCAAAGGTAAAGGTTCCCTTTGTACATAGTCGTTGCAATTCTAGGAGGTGGTGCTCAACCTGAAGAGCCAACGCTGTCCAAAGACGTCTCCGTGATCATGTGGCCGGTATGACTAAACACCGAAGGCAACCAGAACACTATTACCTTCCCACAAAAGTGGTCCTTATTTTTCTACTTGCATTTTTTAGGTGCTTTCAAACTGCTAGTTGGCAGAAGCTGGGACATGTAAAAGGAGTGGCACTAGAGATTCGAACCGCCAAACTGCCAACCATTCTGATCGACAAGCTCAGCGTCTTAGCCACTGAACCACTGCGTCCCCTTGAGTGATACTATTGGTCCTCAAAGGTTATGGCTATCACACCAGTTCTGATTATTGCAATCTGGATGCTTGGCAACCAGCTTACTTACAATGGTTGTAGCAACCTATGGTTACATGATTGCCATGTGCAACCTGCCAGCTTCCCACAAGCAAAATCAATGAAGAAGCTGCCAGGAAAGGCCATAAGTTGCTCCACTAAGTCTTCCCTGTCCAGCTGCAGCCACCCTTGGGCCCGAAATTGCTTTTGTGCACCACTGCTATCTGCGCAGTTCTTCCAACCTACCTGCCAGCCTGCTTTTGACTTGCAACTTCCTGCCTACTTCCCATACTGATTTTGCTTGTGGGAAGTCAGGAAGAAATTGCAAGTAAATCCTCTCTTAATTATGCATGTTCCTCAGGCAGTCATGAGTGAAGTGGTCATGTAATAACACACTTTATGACTGCATCATTTAGCAATAGAAATTATGTTCCCAAATACCATTGTTAAGTGAGGGCCACTTATATTTCAACTTTTCAACTACTTGTATTTCAAGAATATATAGACTTCCGCAGTCTGATTTGTAAAATATAGTGAAGAGTTCTTGAAAGATTTTGAAAGGAGACATCAGCTCTATAGCAACCATATCTTTCTTACATTAGCCAAATCTTCCACATATATGGGAAGATTCAGTCGAAAAATCACTAGCAGGCCTCAAGAACCCAATTATATATTCATACAAACACACACACACACACACACACACCTCATACAGGCACTTAGTCCAGAAACCAAATCTTTTAATTTCCTTCCTTAGGAGTGTCTAAAAATCATATATTTGTGTAGCACCCATTATAACATCATATCTAATTTTGTTTATTATTATGTCAGTTATTCTAGACTATGTTCTTATGATGTTTACAGGCTTTATGTAACCTGCTTCTTTAAGCATTAGGTTTGGGGTCCTGCCAATTCATCAACCCCAACCCTGCAGTTCTTGATTGAGGCTTCTCCAGATGACCTTCATCAGATTCAGTGTTTTACCTATTAAACAGGATGTTGGTTTTCTGGACACTGCAGAACAGAGTTTCAGTTTTCATGTTGCTTTATGCATAGCTGGAGACTCATTTGTTAACAGATGTCGAAAGCTGGAGATTGGTATCCCTCGTTAGTACCCCAGGGCCCTCTGCTATTAGACTCTGGACAGTATGAATTTTTAGTGTTCAGATTTATTAGCCTGCATTCGTCCTAGTTAAAATTAATGTACAGTGAAATTCACACCAGCACAAAAGGTAATTTCAGACACTTAATTAATCCCTACTTAAGCCTTATTTAGATAGCGGAGATGATGATACATTTCCTTATGAATGAATCTCCTTTTGCTAACATCTGAACCTAGTGGTCCTTCAAAAAGAACTTATAATTCAAGGTGACTAAAAGCTTCACTAGTTGGGTCATGAGTCACATCCTGTCCAATCCATTTATAAAGAACATGATAATGCTGTCCAATTTACAAACAGTGATGATGTATGGCCAAACATGACTGAATCTTCATCATCTGGAGAAATTCAAAGAGAGCTTCCTTCTGTAAACAAAGAGAATTACATTTTTCCCTCTTGCAGAAAAAATTATTTTGACTCTAAAAGTAGAGTACCTTGTTATTTACCTATATTTTAAAATGTGCTACCATTTCTGGTATTTTTATTTCCCTTTATTATCTTTTAAAATATAATATATTATAAACTAAAAAATACTTCTGTCTGAAATTGTGGAGGTGCAACTGAGCTAGATAAGACAGTGGTTTTACATGAGGCAGCTTCTCATATTTGCTCGGCTATGCAAAAATATTCAAGGGGTGCCTTATGAAGGACATTGGGGCAAACATAACACCTCTCCTCAAAGCACAAAAGCAGCTGCACTTCCCAGAAGATTCAGTACAGCTGCCTTAAAGGTTGTTACCAGATGTTTGATTCACTTCCCTGACCATCTCACTTTTAACTATTTTTGTGTATGCAAAGCAAATAATCAGGGAAAACAAGGGAAAGCATTGCAGAAAGAGCACTTTTGGAAGATCTTAATGTCTATATAGAGCTGTTTTTTTAAGGAATCTGGGCTACAAGCTGTGTATCCCAATTCTATACCAGCCTGGCTGCAGCAATGAAATTTCCAAATGATCTTAACAACCCATCATTGTGTATTATAATAATCAAGTGAAATATGACTAGGGCATAGCTGGGACAGTCTGAAAATTATACACAGCTTAAAAGACACTAGCTACATCTATTGTTGACTGGAAGCCTTTTATGACTTTTTGCATACAATGGGGAAAAAAAACCTTGTGATTTATTTTTCTGATGATTAGACAGGATAAATTATAATCTATGGAAAGAAAAGTAAAGTGAGGTAACTTTATGAAGAGTATCAGAGGCCACTTATTTATATCCATTTCCTTTCCCCCTTATTTTTCTCCAACTTTTCTTTACTTGTATTTTTATAGTACAAATACTTCCTATAATCCTTACTATATATTAGTATTAGTTCTTTTTCTTTAAGAGTTTTTATTTTATATATATTCTGTGTAAAACTTTTAAAGAACAAATAAAGGTACTAATAGCTATATAGTACATATAGATATCTGTTCTGACCCACTCCTCCGTCCAGTAACGAAAGCCAAGACAAGCGTAAAATGGAATGTCCTTTAATTAACAAGACCAGAATCTCGGTGGCTGAAAGCAAAATAAACAAATAGATAAGGACTTTGGCAGCAAGTCCGACAAACCTTGGCAGCAATGCAAACAAACTCTGGCAGCAATCCAGCCTGCCAAGTTTGTTTCTCTTTAGTCCTAAACATTGACTTCTGCAAGAAGGGCGTGGCACAAGCAGTCTCTTTTATAGTCTGGGAGAGGAGCTTAATGACCATCAGCTGAGCGTAATTACCTCCTGTAATTACGTAGTTATTTTTGATGCCAAGTAGTCCTTCGATGGCGTGCATCCCGGAATAACTCACAGTTGGATTCTGGATCACTCTCTCTTGTCTCCTCCCCACTGATCCAAGGCTCAGGCGCCCCCTGGTGGCCAACCAGTCTCTCTGCGCCCTGTTCGGAGTCGGAACCCTGTCCAAGGTCCTCCACATCCTCCAGGGTCGACTCATAGGGCCCCTCGCTGTCGGAGTCTGGTGGCAGCTCCAACGGCTCCTGCCAGAGCACAACAGATATCCAAACACAAATGAGTGTCAGAGCATGAAACTTGTTCGAAAGCAAGAATACCTGAATGAAATGAAAAGAACTTCTAAAAAGAATTTACATCTTTCCCGATTTTAGTTTATTGTTCCATTATTGTTCCAGTAAATTATTGTTGGTCATCTAAAATAGGGGTGTCAAATTCAAGGCCCGAGGGCCAGATCCAAACCATGGGGTGCTTACAGCTGGCCCAAGGGGTTGCCTTGGAAATAGCGAAGGACCAGCCCACAGTGCTTCTGCCAGTGAAAACGGAGCTCAGGAGCCTGTTTTCACTGGCAGAGCGCTTGGGCCACCACAGGATCCCCAATATGAGTGACACCATGCTGGCCATGCCTCCTACCCCCCAAGGTCCCTACACCCCATCTGGAGGGTACACAGATTTTCTTCCTTCACCCACAGACATTTTTTTTTAAAGAAGGCATATCTTTTTGTGGGCTTGCTCAATAGCCATGTAATCCCAAGAAAATGCATATTATAGTTGAGGAAATAGAAGAAGGTGACTGAAGTATCAAGCTACTGTCATCATCTCCTTAACTCAAGTTCATGTTATCCTGGCATCAGGTGAACCCAATAAAATACACAGCTTCTTTTGAGTTCTGATGCCCTTTTCCACTTCAGGTGCACCTCAGAAGAAAAAACAATTACACAGTATTTTATTAGAATGCTATTTCATATTTCCTTCTCCAATAGATTGAAATGGAATCAGCACTGTTAGGGAGTTCTTTTACGAAATGGAACACAGTACTAACAAAGGGACTGTTGTTATTTTCTCTGTATTTCCAGGTAGGTTTTTTATTATATAAAAATTACCAAATTCACTTATTTTCCTAATTTCTACCTTAACACTTAACATTAAGTCTATGCTACAGTGTACTATGTCATGCTAAAGTCTATGTCTGTGCATTTATTTAATCTCTAAACAATTCCATGAATAACCATCCAGCTTCATGTTAACTTGGTCTGATGCTACCATGTTTCCCAAAAAATAAGACAGGGTCTTATTTTCTTTTGACCCCCAAAATGTGCTTGGCCTTATTTTTGGAGAGGTCTTATTACTTTTGAGGTGCAGGAGGTGGCAAGCAGAGTCACTTCATGGCTGCTTGCTGTGTTGCAATATTTTCGGAGAGGACTTATTTTTTTGGGAGGGCTTATTTTAGTGCATGCGTTCAAAAGTCTGATTGGGCTTATTATCAGGGAAGGTCTTATTTTTGGGAAAACAAGGTATTAGCTGGTGTTCTGAACTAGCAATAGCAATAGCAGTTAGACTTATATACCGCTTCATAGGGCTTTCAGCCCTCTCTAAGCGGTTTACAGAGTCAGCATATTGCCCCCAACAATAATCCGGGTCCTCATTTTACCCACCTCGGAAGGATGGAAGGCGGAGTCAACCCTGAGCCGGTGAGATTTGAACAGCCGAACTGCAGTCAGCTGAAATAGCCTGCAGTGCTTCATTTAACCACTGCGCCACCTTGGCTCTGTGCTGGTGAAGCATTGGCTTTGCAATTTCTCACTCTGTGGTGGGGTGGGGAAAGGAAAGCCACTGTGGTGGCTGGTGTAGGTTTTCCAGGTGTTAAAACTGATGAGCTTAGCTTCCTCTTTTAGCTGCTCTGCTGCTGGTGTGCTGAAGTCCAAGCCTCTTTCTCTTCCCCATCAATTGCCTGCTGAGCCAAAGGGTGCTTTTTTCTGACTTGTCCCATGTGACACAAATCTTCTTCCAAAACACACCTACACATTCACACACTAGTGCTATATATTGTTTTCCTTTTATAGTTGGAAACCAAGCATGGTCTAGTACACTCCAGGCTCCTCTTCTTCCAGTAAAGAAAACAGAGGAGAAAAAGGAAGAGCTCATGCTGGCCATTGAAGGCTTTCCTTCCTCAAGTATTAGAAAATATTTTCAAAGCAATTGGACAAACAGGAATTTGAAGAAGTTTTCTTTTCCCAATAAAAATTATGGGCTGAGTTAAGCCCACTTCTAAATAAATATTTTAGGAAAATATTAAATTTAGAAAAAATACAACATATAGAAAAAAACTCCAAAATATACTTTAAAAACCACAATGAAAAAGAAATAGAAATCCAAAAAGAAAAAGATAAAAATTCCCCCGTATGAAAAACTACTCTGTACACTAACCTTATTGTCATGATTTACTAATAAATGCTATAGAATACTATAGTATAATAAAATACAAAAAATGCCATAGAATACTAAAGTATAACAAAATACAAAACTTATTGTAAAAATATCATAAAATCTGTCTTAAGTACTACATATAGCTTTGTTTAGTAGAGAATAAAGCTTTTTCCAAGACAGGTAGGTTACCCATTTCCAAGAGCCCTTTGTTAACCTGTGAAGTAATATCACCTACCTGCTTGGGATATGGGTCTCTTTCCCCTATCACAGGGGTCCCCAAATTTGGTAACTTTAAGACTTGTGGACTTCAACTCCCAGAATTCTCCAGCTGGCATAGGATTCTGGGAGTTGAAGTCCACAAGTCCTAAAGTTGCCAAGTTTGAAGACCTCTGACCTATCATCTTGAGCTAAATAGAGAAATAGCTACTTTCATTCTAATCAACTGGACATACATGCATCCTTTATGTTTATTCTGGGTTATTAAGGGACTTGTTTCCCCCATTCCTAGATAGAATAAATATAAATGATATTCTTATTTCAAAAAAAAGTAGTATTGTTAAAAACATGTTTGACTTGAGTTAAGTTTAAGTTTAATAACATTTGTATGCTGCCCAATTCCGTAGGACTCCAGGCGGCTTACAATACAACATAAATCAAAAAGAAAAAAAGAGAAGATAGATTTTTAAAAACATAGATTTAAAACACACCATGCACTCCGTTCTAAGTGGGGCTGGACCGTATTTGGGGTCAACAGCCCCAGGCCTGCCGGAACAGCCAGGTTTTAGTGGCTTTACGGAAGGCCGAGAGTGTGGGAAGGGTCTGGATCTCTGCGGGTAGATCATTCCACAGGGCCGGGGCAGCTAAAGAGAAAGACCTCCCCCGAGTAGTCGCCAACTGGCATTGCCCGGTCGACGGTACCCTAAGGAGGCCAGCCTGTGAGATCTTATAGGTCGTTGGGTGGTATGTGGCAGGAGGCGATCCCGCAGATATCCAGGTCCCAAGCCATGTAGGGCTTCAAAGGTAACGACCAGCACCTTGAATCGCGTTCGGAGACCGATGGGAAGCCACTGCAGCTCGCGGAGGATAGGTGTAACATGAGTGTACCTAGTACACCCGATATCGCTCGCGTGGCTGCATTCTGGACCAATTGTAGTCTCCGAACACTCTTCAGGGACAGCCCCAAGTAAAGCGCATTACAGTAATCAAGCCTAGAGGTGACGAGAGCATGAGTGACCATTTGAAGTGCCTCTCGGTCCAGGTAGGGCCGCAACTGGTGCACCAGGTGAACCTGGGCAAAAGCCCCCCTGGTCACAGCCAACAGGTGGTATTCTAATGTCAGCTGAGAATCCAGGAGGACACCCAAGTTGCGGACCCTCTCTGAGGGGTGAAGAGTTTCACCCCCCAGGCTAAGAGATGGAATATCTGGTCCGTTCTTGGGAGGCAACATCAATAGCCACTTGGTCTTGTCTGGATTGAGTGCCAGCTTGTTTACTCCCATCCAGACCCTGACAGCCTCCAGGCACTGGCACACCACTTCTACCGCTTCACTGAGTTGGCACGGGGCGGACAGATACAACTGGGTATCATCCGTGTATTGACGATATTTTATCCCGTGCCGCCGAATGATCCCACCCAGCAGCTTCATGTAGATGTTAAATAGGAGGGGAGACAGGACCGAGCCCTGAGGCACCCCATATTTTAGGGGCTTAGGGGTCGACCTCTGTCTGCCAACCAACACCGACTGTGACCTATCCGAGAGGTAAGAGGAGAACCACCGTAACACGGTGCCTCCCACTCCCACCTCTCCCAATCGTCGCAGAAAGATACCATGGTCGATGGTATCGAAGGCCGCTGAGAGGTCAAGAAGCACCTCTATCCCTGGCCCGCCAGAGATAATTGGTCAGCGCGACCAAAGCAGTTTGGGTGGAGTAACCAGGCCTGAAACCTGACTGAAAAGGATCTAGATAATCTGCTTCATCCAAGGACCGTCGGAGCTAAAAGGCCACCACCTTCTCAACAAACTACCCTACAAAAGGGAGGTTGGAGACTGGACGGTAATTTTTAAGAATAGCTGGATCCAGAGAAGGCTTCTTAAGGAGGGGTCTTACCACCGCGTCCTTTAAGGGCAGCGGGAAAGATCCCTCCTGTAGAGAGGTATTAACAATCTTCTGGAGCCAGCCTCATATAACCTCCCTGCTGGTCGAAACCAGCCAGGAAGGACACGGGTCCAGTAAACAGGTAGAGTTACTCACAGCTCCCATGGCCTTGTCCACTTCCTCAGGAGTAACAAACTGGAACTCGCTCCAAGAAATCCGATCAAGGCCCACTCTCGGCATCTCTGCAGGTACTGTCCAAGTGGAGTCCAGGTCCATCCGAATCTGAGCGATTTTGTCTGACAGAAACTGACCAAATTCCTCGGCTCTTCCCTGCAAGGGTTCATCCGCTTCCCTCCCTTTCAGGAGGGAGTGGGTTATCCTAAACAGGGCGGCCGGGCAGGATTCTGAGGACGCAATGAGAGCGGAGAAATGCGTACATTTTGCCGCCCGAATCGCCACTAGGTAAGTCCTAATAAAGGCTCTTAATTGTGTTCGGTCAGATTCGGATTTATTGGCCCTCCAACGTCGCTCTAGGCGTCTCTTTTGGCGCTTCATCTCCCGGAGTTCCTCGGTAAACCAAGGGGCCCTCCTGGATCCAGTGCCGCGGAGAGGCCACAAAGGCGCAATCCGATCAAGAGCCCCAGCTGCCGCTCTGTTCCAAGCAGCGACCATCGGACCGTCGGACTGTGGGCAAGGGAGTCAGGTATCTCCCCAAGCTCGGTCTGAAATCTCAAGGGATCCATCAGGCACCTGGGGCGGAACCACTTAATCGGTTCCCCCTCCCTGCAGTGGGGGAGTGGTTTCAGAAAATCAAGCCTCAGTAGGAAGTGATCTGACCATGAGTCAAACAACTAATTGGGAATAGTTAGCCTAACCGACATGCCCCAGTGGAAGCAGATTAAAGTTATCTTTAGTTGTTCTACTATTAAAATACCATGCTTCCCTGAAAATAAGACACAGTACCGAAACAAGCAATTGGCCTTATTTTTGGAGAGATCTCATTTTTGAGGTGCAGGAGGCAGTGAGCATGGTCACCTCATGGCTGCTCCTGTGTTGCAATATTTTCAGGGTTTATTTTTGGGGGAGAGCTTATTTCAGCACATGCGCTCAAAAGCCCAATGAAGGGGAGGTCTTATTTTCAGGGAAACAGGTAGTGTTAAAGAAGTGTTTACTGTTTTTTATTTTACTTTCATCATTATTATTTTTATAAATAACTCAAGGCAGAAAACATACTTAATAGTCCTTCCTCTTCCCATTTTCTCCACAACAATCCTGTGAGGAAGACTAGACTGAGACAGAGCGACTAGCCCAAAGTCACCCATTTGGCTTTCATGTCTAAGGTAGAATTACAACAGGCGGTCTTGGCTTATAACAATTCATTTAGTGGCCATTTGAAGTTACAACAGTACTGAAAAAAGGGACTTATGATCATTTTTCACACATAAGCCTGGCAGCATCCCTGTGGTCATGTGATCAAAATTCATATGCTTGGCAAGTGGTTCATATTTACGATGGTTGCAGTGTCCCAGAGTGATATAATCCCCTTTTGTGACTTTCTAACAAGCAGTTAATGGGGAAACTAGATTCATTTAGCAACCATTACTAAAATTGACAATTACAGTGGTTTACTTAACAATTGTGGCAGGAAAGGTTGTAAAATGGAGCAAAACTCATTTAACAAATCTTTCACTTAGCAACAGAAATGTTGGGCTAAGTTGTGGTCATAAGTTGAGGGCTACCTGCTCACTTTGTATCTTGCGACCTTAACCAGTAGATGAAACTGGCTCTTTTCCCATAGAATTTTTTCAAGGCTTTGATCTGTTATGCTTCATTGAGAATGTAGTTGCTGATGCAAATAGGTGCTGGGAACTGACCAATTCCTATCATCTGCTTTAGATTGCTGAGGACATACACAAACACATTATCCTTTGATCATTTTTGTTGTTATTTTGGTTGGGTTGCTATGAAGAACAAAACAGATTTTGCTTGGGTTACCGGTACCCGATTCCAGCACCAGTCAAGTGTACATGGTTGTTTTCAACATGAATTTCACAATCTTTTGAAAAATTCATGAAATTAACACTTGTTCAGGCAGGTGCTAGATCTTTGTGAGCAAGTCACAAGTATGGAATATCTTCACATCCATGGGCTATGATTGGGTAATTTGACAGGTGGGTAAACACATGTCAATCACCTATTGTTGGAGAAAAACCTATGAGAAAATCCTAACTTTCCATTTTATTATAATGCTGAAACTGGTTTATTGTTTACTCAATCAAGATTATGAAATTAACACTCGTCTCCAAATAGCTTACCTATTTGTAGAGCCTGGTCAGTCACACAAAGATCACGTTAGAAATGCTCCAAAGGCAAAAGACACCATCCCCCCCATGCCAAATATATCAACTTATATAAACAAAAAACCTCAAATCATTTTTATTTATTTGTATATCGCCTTATTTTTACAAATAACCGAAGGCAGTGAACACTTCTAACACACTTCCTCCTTCTATTTTCCCCACAATAATCCATTATGAGAAGATTACAAGGCAGGCCTCAAGTAGTTTCCTGTATGGATATAAATGAGGTCATGGTATAATAAGCATTCATAATGATATTTTAAAAAAATGTATGAACTAAGCAATTTTTCTTTCTGATGCACAATGTAGCAAGCAATACATGATGCTGTACTATATGCTGCTGTAATATGCCCACAATGGCATTTAACTCAAGCAAACACACTCTATTTTCCATATTACAATTGAGCCTGGAATTTTGGTTGCAAGTCACCACGGTCATAAGTTGAGTCATCATGTGACTGGCCTCCTTTTTTCAATTATTTTTGCAGGCTGTTAAACATGAATTCAGCTTAGGTGTTTTTTTTCCAGAAAATGGCAAGAAAAGTCATAAAACATGATATGTCTGTGACATACAGTAACCATTTGTAAATACCAGATGGTTGCCAAGCATCCAAAATAGGATCACATGACTGTAGCAACTATGCTTGTTGTAACTTTTGAGCATGGATCGTTAACTTTGAATGGTTATTAAGCAAACAGCCATAAGTCAGACTACCTGTATATCCATCCCTCCACCATTTTGTTGGCTAAAGTATTAATGATAGTACTTGAGTATGCCTCTGTGGCTTTGCCCTCAGTAAAATTAAGTCATATTTCCAGTCAATTTGCTTTAGTATATGGCAACCTTGCAGAACTGAAACTCAATGCATCAGAATCAACCTGTGCTTGATTATATTCTAAGCTACTACATTAGCCTAAAATGGAGAGGTATCCTTTACAGTACTGGTGAACTAGAAGGATTGTCTTATTTTTGCTGAGTATATAAGTAAGAGAAAACGTTATTGAAAGGCATCAGTTGGCAGGAGTTGCAAATAGAGTGCTGAAACAAAATAATGAAAGAGAGTGCTGAAACAAGCAGGAAACTGGAAGATACAGCCCTTACCTCAAGGGAGATAGGAAAAGTCTTCCTCTGCTTAGCTGCCACTAACTGCAATGTAGATGTGGAAACCATAACTGGAAGGCTGCTATGGATAAGGTCACTCTGCACTGAACTTACTTTTCTACATGTAGGGGTAAATGGCTTTAGTCTGCCATTCCCTTCTGCATGTAATTTAGCCTGTAAGCATACTAACTGGAGAATAAGGATTCAAAGTAAGCCTGCATAGCTTTTTTCTGCTATCAACCAGTACAGGCTGTTTATGAACCCACAGTGTTGTTGCAAACAGGGAAAACAGCAGCATAGCTAAAGAATCTCTACTTCGGCTTGCAAGAATTAAATTGGGCTAAACAGATACAGTACATTTCCAGCAGTGCAGTAACCTATGTGCACTTACCTGGGAGAAAGGTTTTACCACAGCAGGGCTTATTACACCGCAAGATTTATCCTTATCAAACTAATATTACTACTATTTTTCTTTATGTGAATGTGCAAACATACGATTTGGGGTTTGCAAGAGAAAGGAGAAATGGTTTTTGCCTGCACAGTATATGCAGATGAAGATCAATTCATTTTAATGCCTTATTTAACAAGCAGTTAGTTATTCAGTAATGATTACTTAAATCAGTTATCAGTGTAATATTTTGCAGATGGCCCTGCTCTTTTCTGGCAGGTGGTCTCTGCCCAGTATATGTGTGGGTGTGTACATATACACATTCATGCACTTCTATATTACATGCATGCCTTAGTTGGTGAACAAAAATGATGCAGAAATTATTTCAACAAGAGTTGTTCGCTCTAAGTGACAAGGATAAGAAGCTGACTCATGTTGTTAAGTCTGTTGTCTTTATATCCTTATTTTCAATGGAGGGTGGGTGAGTGTTAACTTTAAAGTCACCATTATTTTGGGCAGGAAGAAACTTTACTTTGGTCACTGTCCAATAAACTTCCTTTTGGGAGAGTGAGAGAGTGAAAGTGAGAAACTCAACTATTTTACCTTACAGGTTATGAACGCGAAGACCAAATCTGCATGTCTGAAAATGACCATTGTCTTACCTGAAGGGCGCTGCGAAGGAGAGTCCAAGCAAGGGTTAAATACAGCCAATCTGCCCAGAACTGAATTGAAACTTTAAGCCATGCCTCTGGTGCTGACTATCTTCAGATTTTTTCAATGAAGGCGTGGAACTGTTGCGCGCTGAGAAGTTCAACAATAAGTCCTAAAAACCATATCCAACATAGGCACAAATACAACTGAAACTGCAGACGTTTGCACTGAAAACAGCGGAACCAGACCCCAGGGTGGGGTTGGACTCTCCTTCGCGCAGGCCTGAAAACGACCCTTCAGGTAAGACAATGGTCATTTTCCAGGGCGCTGGTCTGGAGAGTCCAAGCAAGGGACATACCCAAGCTAAATGTCACTAGGGCGGAAAGCAGTCACTTCAGGGTCTCTCTGCTGGTATGAATGCCCTGAAGAACTCGCCTCTGAAAGGCCCCTTCCGCGGAGGCAAACTTGTCCAACTTGTAATTCCGAACAAATTGAGATAATGAAGTCCAAGTGGCCGCCCTGCAAATCTCTGCGTCGCCCAGGCTGCTGTGGTGGTGGCACTCCTAGTAGACTGTGCCGTGATGTGGCTAGGTACAGGTTTAGATTGCAGAACATGAGCGAGGGTAATGCAGGCCCTCAACCACCGTCCGATAGTAGAGGAGGAAACTTTCCGGCTCTGGGAGGCCGGTTGGAAAGAAATTAAGAGCGATTCAGAACGCCGAAACACAGCTGTGTGCTTGACGTATCTGCGGAGCGTCCTGCGGACATTGAGCATGTGCCACCGCTTCTCCCTCAGGTGCCTGGAATGCAGACAAAAATCCAGGAGAATAACCTCCTGCACCCGGTGAAACCAGGAGTTGATCTTGGGGATGAACGTTGGGTCTAGCCGAAGGACCACCCTGTCCTGATGTATCAAACACAAGTCCTCCCAAACCGATAGGGCTGCCAGCTCTGAGATACACCTCGCAGAAGTGATAGTGATTAAAAAGGCGGTCTTAAAGGTCAAATGCTTAATGCTGGGTGACCAAAGTGGTTCAAATGGAGGACCGATCAGAGCGCAGAGAACAACGTTGAGGTCCCATGAGGGATATCTGTGGACAGCTGGGGGCCTTAGATTGGTTGCGCCCCTCAGAAAGCTACAGATAGTAAGATGATGCCAAAGGGAGGAGTATTCGTCAGGCGCAAGTATCGTGGAAATCGCAGCCACCTGACATTGTAGTGTTGGGCGCTAGTCCCTTGTCAAGTCTATCTTGCAAGAAGTCCAGGATGACGGGGATTGTGGCCGAAGTCGCAGATACCTCGTGAGAGAAGCACCAGGCGGCGAACGACCTCCAGGTACTGTCGGAGATGTGGGTCGTGGAGGGACACCTGGATGGTGTAGATGACCTTGGTCAAGAGGCTGCCCCTGCTTAGAAGATCCCTCTCAAGTGGCAGACGGCCAGTTGCAGCCACTGGGGCTCTGGATGTTGAAGGACCCCCTGGCTGAGGGAAATCTCATGTGGGGAGATCTGCCAAAGAGGGTCGATGGAGACTCACCAGATCGGCAAACCAGGTTCTCCTGGGCCAGACCGGTGCCACAAGCAAGACCTTCGCTGCCTCTGACAGGATCTTCTGGATGACTCTGGGAAGGAGAGGTAATGGCGGGAATGTATACAACAGTCCCCGCGGCCATGGGCACTGCAAGGAATTGACTCCCTCGGCCTGCGGATCGTGGAACCTCGTGAAGAACCTGGGAAGGTGCGTGTTGGCCTGGGTGGCGAACAGATTGACCAGCAGACAGCCGAACCTCTGGGACAGGCATTGGAATAGAAGCAGATGTAGTCACCACTCCGAGTGGTCGACCGTGGCCCTGTTCAGCCAGTCTGCCCAGATGTTGCTTGCTCCGGAAATGTGCTCTGCCTGTATTGACAGATGTTTCTCGGCCTACTGACCTAGGGCGTCAGCTTCTGCCATTAGGGATCTGGAGCGAGTGCCCCCCTGGTGGTTGATGTGAACCTGTCGCTACATTGTCCGTTAGCACTCTCATGTGATGTCCCTGTATGTTGAGGCGGAAATGGAGGAGGGCCAATCTGACTGCTCTCAGCTCCAGCCAATTGATGCTGTGAGAGGCCGAAGACAACCTGCCCTGCGCGAGTTGATTGTGGAGGGGAGCTCCCCAGCCATAAAGGCTGGCGTCCGTCGTGATGCTGAGATGTGCTGATTCCCTGAACGGGATGCCCCTCACCAGGGCTGGAGACAGCCACCACCTGAGGAAGTGACGTACCTTCAGGGAGACCGGTACTAACCTTGTTGAGCTGCTTTCGTTGGCCCTCTTGTAGGGCAGCAGGAGCCACTGCAAGGGACGAGAATGGAGTCTTGCTCATGGGACAATGGACAGGCACGATATCATCTTCCTAGGAGTTGCGACAACTGCACGACCTTGGCGTGAGGGGACTGCTGCACCTGTAAGATCCTTTCTTTGAGGCTCGCTACCCGCTACGGGGACAGGAAGACCTGGCAGGTGACGGTGTCAATGATGGCACCCAGATGTTGCAACCTGGTCGTTAGTTGATGACTTTTCTCCAAATTGAGACCTTTGCCTTATTCAAGATGGTTTTGAAGTTGGCAAGCTTAAATAAACCCCAAAAGACAGGCATTTCGGATGCAACCCCTTCGGCCCCAGAAAACTCAGGTTCCTGCCTAGATAGGCTGTCCTTTTCCTCCCAGTGTGAATCATCGCTGGCCAGAGAGGAATGTGGAGACTGAGAAGGCTGGGTGAAGGACGCTTCTCTAGGAGCATCTCGGGGCTGAAGATGTCGGGTCTTGCGCAGGTGCTTGCCTCGTTGCAGCATGGCCTGGGATATAGCCCTGTTAATAACCTCCTGATCCTCAATGGGTTGAACCCCTGTAATGGGTCAGAGGGCCGGCTGCTGGGGCACCAAGGGGCCCACGGGAACAGGCCCTCCAGGTCTGAAGGACAGGTGAAGAGATTGGCCTGGTCAACCATTGATGGAGCTGGAGAAGCTGCCATGGCAAGGGAAGCAGTGGGAGAAAACTCCTGGCCCTCCTCATCACTATTGGAGATGGGCTGCCTCTGATCTGATTGAACCCCCATAGAGGGCTCCACTGGTTTGGACCTGCTGCTGAGCTTTGGAAAAGTGCTTCTCTAAGGCCTCCTGGTGACCGAAGGCATCCTTATCCAGGCCTGATCCATGTTTGGGTCCAGGCCTAGAATAGGGTTTGCTGCCCTGATGGCTTCCCGTGTAGCCCTGCCGGCTTGCCTGGAGAAAGCTCTGGAAGAGGGCCCAAACTGCTCTGAATTCTCAGGGATCTGATCTGCCATGGCTGAAACTTACCATGCAGAGCTACCTCCACTCATAGCAATAGCAATAGCAGTAGACTTATATACCGCTTCATAGGCCTTTCAGGCCTCTCTAAGCGGTTTACAGAGAGTCAGCATATTGCCCCCAACAATCTGGGTCCTCATTTTACCCACCTCGGAAGGATGGAAGGCTGAGTCAACCCTGAGCCGGTGAGATTTGAACCGCTGACCTGCTGATCTAGCAGTAGCCTGCAGTGCTGCATTTAACCACTGCGCCACCTTGGCTCATCACCTTCGCAGTTGCAGACCGCGGACCCAAGCGCTCAGAAGAGAGACACAGAAGGTCACTGAGATCAGATCCAGCCAAGCAGGAAAGCGGTGCGAGCGTTAGCAGCTCCCAGAACCTTGCAGGCCAGATAAGGAGGCGACCTAAATAAGCCGCGATCCTTTGCCGCACCAATTTGATAGTTTCACTAGATTAGGAACCAAATCGCCGGTCAAACCAGGCAATGAGCCTCCACGCGGCTACCTGCAATGAGTCAGGCGACCAGGCGGCTGCAGCAATGTGCTCAGAAGCGAAAATGGTGAAAACAAAATGGCGGAAGGAACTTCCTGTTTCCCAAAATGGCCACTGCACTAGATAGCCAAACGCCGGCTTCTGCAAAATGCAGACGGCGGCAACGGAGCCTTCAGCGGGGGTCCCTGCGACAGCGCTGGCGTTGGCACTCCGACCCACGCGCCTCCCACGACAACTGCCTTTGGCTTTATGGTGCCTGAGCAAATCCAGGACACCAGGAGGACCAAAAGGTGAGCAAATAGCCAAATTGAAAGGAAAGGAATTTTTCCTCACCAAGCCTGCTCTTAATGAACATTTTAAGAATTTTTTTCCTACTTTTAACTCTAGGAGAGTCCAAGCAATCTGTAGAATTGGAGAGAAACTCAAAAGCATGTCCACTGGGCTAGCTGAATTGAAAAAAAACTGGAAATAGCACCAGAGGCGTGGCTTAAAGTTTCAATTCAGTTCTGGGCAGATTGTCTGCATTTAACCCTTGTTTGGACTCTCCAGAGCAGCGCCCTGGAAAACCCTTGGGTTTTCAGTAGAATATTATAAATGCATTATTTTCCACCTTTCCAGGCAAATTCCGTTTTGAATAACCGTTTAAAACTCAAGGCAGCCACTGGGAGCAGAGAAGCCTCCCGTCTAGCACCCATCCTTCCCCTCCCCCTTTTGGTTTTTTTCTTTTCTAAGGCTGGAGGCTTTGAAGCATGGACGCAAAACAAGTTTGCTCAGTGACCTGCAGGGTGACGGAAAATCCTTGCCGGCTCTGCAAATGACCCAGCACTGATACTGGCTGTTAACGGTGCACTCAGCAACCTTCCTAATTTCCGTTATGCAGCTGATATTTTTTGGACCTACGGATTGGAGCTCAGCCCGGAGCCAACCAAAGCGGGTTTTTTTTCCTCACCTTTTCAAAAAACACGAACAACAACAACAAAAAAACCCAAACCAAACCAAGCACATTTCTTGAGACTGAAGCAGGTAAACGATCGTAGGAAGGCGGGGGAAGCGAGATGGGGGGGAAAAGAGGCCCCGAGCAGAGACAAAAGGCTCTCTAAACCAATAAACTGCAGGCCGGGAACTTTTCTAATTGGCCAGCTAGTCAAATTCCAGGCTCTTCAAGCACTGGTGGGAGAGGAATAAAAACAAAAGCAAATGCCGCCACCTTAAATAACGACTTTTTTTTTCTCTCCCTCCCCCCCAGCAGGTGGCTTCAATGCGAAGCGCCTTCAGACAATGGGAGCCCGAGCAGCGTTCCCTGGCGTCGACGAGCTCTTTGCTTCTCTTTGGGCATTTGGCATGTCTTCCCCCCCTTCAGTCCACAAATAAGAACACCGCCGAGGAGTTTTCTCACGCCGATTCATTAAACATCACTTCAACTCTCTCCCCCCCACTCCCCTCTTTCCCGGTCCACCTAAAATCGCATCCGCGCGCGTGTTGCTCGTACCATGCCAGTCACACCCTGCCCCCCCCCCCAAGGCCCGGCAATCATTTCCAAGGCTTCTTCGGCTCATCTCTGGCTGCAACTGCAGCACGGAAGCTCAGCCTTTGGCTGTGGGGTAGAGCAAGCTGTGGGCGGCTGCCGGCCGAAGCGAGGGCCGAGCTGAAACCGGTGGTTTCCCATTGGCCGTGAGGCCGGCAGGGAGAGCCGGGGAGGAGGAGGGGGGTGGAAGAGGGGAGGGGGGTGGAGAAGAGAGGAGACGAAGCCGCCAGCGGCAGCCTCGCACAAGGAAAAGCGCGCACGCACGCACACACACGGGCGCGCACACATGCAGCCAGAAACACGCAGCGCGAGCTAGGCAAAAAGCTGCTCCGGTATTGTTATCCTTGGGAGCGAGCGGAGGCGGCGGCGGCTGTTACCGCTGCTCGGGGGAGACTTAGAAAAGTGAAGGAGGCAAAAAATAAAATAAAATAAGGGAGTCGGGACGGAGCATGCAGAAGCAGCTTAGCCGGCATCCGAGCAGCGGTGCCAAGGCACAGTTGGGGACGTACTAAGAAGGGGACCGACTGCTTCAAGTCGCCGGCGAAGGCAGCCTGAGAAACAGGAAGCGGGGCTTTATTCCAAGAAGGAGCCGCTACCCCCCACCCGCCCCGGATTTTAGATTGAGTATTCCCGCTGCCTTTTGTGTGCGCGGACCGTCGCCGGTACCCAGGACGCGAGGGGAGAGGGATAAGGAGCCGAGCTGCCGCTGACCTACAGCCCAGTCGCCTTTTTCCCTCGAGACCAGCCCTGCCGATCCTCCGCCAGCCCCTCCTGCCTTTCTCTCTTCTCACCTTGGCCCAAGGCGGCCGAGCCTCCCTCCCCGACCCGCGGACTTTTCGCCCCGCTGAAGCTCTCTCCCGTTTTGTGCATCTCGCCTCTCTCCCCTGCCTTCGCCTCCATGTGCCGGAAAGCTGGAACGCCGCCTCGGATCTGGCCGTCGCTGCTCTGGCTCGTACTGGCGGCCCTGCAGCAGGTAAAAAAGAAGGGCGAGGAGGGGGAAAAGAGGAGCTGGGCTCGGGGGCTCTTTGTTCTTGACGATCTCGGCGATGGGCGGTGGTTGAGGGACGCCGGCGATCGGACGGGCGAACTGGGGAAGGGAGACTGCTCTCTCGAACGCCTTGTAGGCTTGGTGGGCCTGCGGTTCAGGAGGGCTCTGGTGTGGGTTCTGGAGAAGGGGAGAGAACTGGGCTCTGCAACTGCAGTTTGAACAGAAGCAGCCTTGGAGAAAGAGGCTTGAGTAGAAGCGCCCCCGCCCCCCCCACCCGGCAATCAGGAAGAAGAAGAGGAGTCGGGGTGCATCGAATGGGAATAGAGGATTTCACATTGCCGAGCCGGCTTTAGGTTGGCAGCGGCGGAAGCTCCTGCTTTCTTGGCTTCTTGCACGGGGTGTTAGAGACACGTTCTTCTTTTCCAGGGCTGAGCAGAGCAGGTGGCTGCTTCGGCGTCAAGTCATACTTGAGGGATAGGTCGAACCCAGAGAAGAGGTTGGGGGGAGTAAAGAACCAAGTTATTCTCTAACCCGCTGTTGTGGGGTATTGCAGTGGGCCTTCCACGCGTGGCACAGAGGGTAAAAAAACCCCCAAAGGTGGCTTGCGGGAGGGCGCCGGTTGTAAAGAAAGGGACTATCCGGGCAATTATTATAAGGAAAGGCCAAGTAAGCAGGTGAATGAAATGGAGATTGCGAATAAGGATCTTTTTTTACTTGAAGAAGACTAGAAACGGTCTTGGCGCCATCTCTTCCTAGGAGAGGAGCGTGGGAAAGGAATCGCCGCTACTACCCACATCTCCTGGGGATTATGGAAATAGTGCGCCTTTCCTGCGGGCGGGCAGGAAACGAAACGCGCGGACTTGGTGATTTTGAAGTCTAGATAGGAAGATGGAAGTTACGTGACAAAGAAAGTTGGGCTTATTTTCTGGTTCCCCCCCCCCTCGAGTTTGAGAATAGGGTGCGGATTCTATTCACCAATAGGCGTGGCAGAGGCCATCCGTGGCTTTGCTTTTCTGACTGTCCGCTCAGCGCTCGCACGCGCTCTTGCCTGGGGAGGCAGATGCTCCGCGTTGTTCCCAGCCGTGCAACCTTGGAAGGTCGAACCCGGTGTAACATGGCACAGGCTGTCCCGTTTACTATTTCCAACTCCTTTGCTGTCTTTCTCGGTCCAGTCAACAGAAGGAGAAAAATTTGAATTTGAATTCCTTTCCCAAGTCTACCTTCGAATAACGAGGGATTCAAAGCTGTATTAGCAGCCTGGAAGCATCGGGCAAGGATCGGGTGGCAGTGTGCCAAATAGCCGCGCAGCGTCCACCCGGAGTGGTCAGGAAATGAGCCCTGAATGACTGTTACAAAAGTAATTTACAGCCCCCAAAGTTGCAGTGGGTCAAACGTGTTTATAACGCCCCCTTCTGTGGACTCAGGTCCTTTGAAGAGAAGAGCGCTAAGCTGTTACCTCGCCCCTCAGCTCTATCCACTAATCTCTTCCCGGGAAGAATTTAATCAGCCTCCGCCTCCGCTCCCCTCCTCCCCAGCTTGACTCCTGCTGTTTTCTGCTGCTACTGCAGCAACTAGCAAGAATTTCCATCGGAGTAACCTGGGTTACTTTGGGTTAAAGCTTATCACCTCCCTCAGCCAACAGAGGCTGGGCTGGCAAGTAGACCCAAGGCTTCTCTAGCTGTAGTTTCGGCTGAACTTTGGTCTCTTAGATGCAGGAGTGCAGGCATGAATCCGCTATTTGAACTGCCACTGTATTTCTATTTGCAAATTTGCAAGAAGAAATGCAAATCTGTCCTTATTGAGAGTTTAGTATTCTCAAAGTTGGGGTTGTCTCCAAATCAGGGTTTTTACATTTGCTGAGACTGAAGGTTTGAAAGCCACAGTGAATGCTGATGGATTCCTTATACAGTACATAAAAGTTTGCATTGATGGTAAAATGTGGTGGTCTCAACTTCCCTTTGTTGAAGTTATGAGCAGCTGGAGATAAAGCTTTGCACCGTTATGTGAGCAAAAAGGAAATTAGGTGCATCTTCCAATAGGGTTGGGGCTGAGGGTGAAAGTAGGAAAATTACAGGAGGTTTGAGCTTTCTGGAATAAGAGTTTAGTTATCCCAGAGAGAAAATGCATGGGTGGTGCAGATTTTGGAAACTGATAATAGAGTTGTCATGGCTCATTAAATGAATGTGTGATGTGCATGGAATTGTCCTGGGCTGCCAGGGCTGTCTAGATCAGTGTTTTTCAACCACTGTGCCGCGGCACACTAGTGTGCCGTGACATAGTGTAAGGTGTGCCGTGGGAAAATTACTTTATATATAGTCAATATAGGCACAGAGTTAAATTTTTTTAACATTTTCTAATGGTGGTGTGCCTCGTGATTTTTTTCATGAAAAAAGTGTGCCTTTGCACAAAAAAGGTTGAAAAACACTGGTCTAGATAATAAAAGGGTCTTTTTGCAGGATTGTATCTTGTGAAGCAGATATTAGTTAATAGAAGCTGTAGGCATCTGTCTTAGTTGAAGATTTCTGCA
Source organism: Thamnophis elegans (assembly GCF_009769535.1). NCBI lineage: Eukaryota > Metazoa > Chordata > Lepidosauria > Squamata > Natricidae > Thamnophis > Thamnophis elegans. The sequence goes on along the minus strand of NC_045548.1, from coordinate 32,185,451 downwards.
TTTTAGTGCTTATCCAATGTATCTGTCGAGAGGGAATGTGGTTGTTTGAGGCGGGTTTAGATTAAATAATCTTTATTTATTTGATAGCAAGACATGTGCATTTGAGTTATGTATGTGCTTGCAGGAAAGATTGGTTTCCTAGGGTTTCCTTGAATTGGTGCCAGGGTGACACATGCAGGATTGACACTAGTTCTTTGGTCAGTGTAAAATTTTCATCTTAGTGCAAAAGACGAAAGAAATGCATTTCAGAGACAGATGGTACATATCCCTGGCTCTTAAGGGCATTTCTGGTTGGAACATATTTTTTAGAAAAGGTAAAGGCATTTTCTCTTTGCAGTGCTCTCAAGAAAAGAGTGTTTCTGGTTGTATATGTGTTACTGACAGGGCTATCTTTTGGCACTGGGTAGTGTCTGCTTTAAATATTGTGTGGCTGGGTGATTAGATACAATTGAGTCTTAATCATGGCTATGGAGCAAAATACTATTCAAACATGAACTGGATATACCATTCAATGCCTCAAATGTGGGGAGCACTTTCTCTTGCTGCTATAATATTTATCGTTTTATTTTGTTAATTTTTGGTAGTTTTGATGGTTTCCTCATGCATTTAAGGTGTTTAAAACATTTAATATTAAGCATTTGGTGATTTTTCCTTTCGATTCATATCTCTTCAGTCTCTCATTTAAATGCCCCATCCTCTGCCTTTGAAGGACTGTCATATTCCTAGACTTAAAAATTGTTAGGATTTGAACTGTTGATCTTTGCTTTAAAGATAAATTCATATTTTTGCCAATCTGCCTAGAATACTTTTTTCTTGTTATCCCTGATATTTTAAATGTGTTAGTACTCCAGTTTTTGGTTTGATAAAGAGACGTTGAAGTCTGAACCATGATGTTACTCCATTCTCTGTATGTTTTTTCCCAAGACTGTTTTTAAATTAAAACTGAACATGGACAAAGAAAGTTATATTGCTTTTATGTATAACTTAATGTCAGTGACATGTCATGGTTGGAGAATCCAATTTCCTCCTTGTTTGGATATCCATTAAATCTGGTTAAGACTTTTCAAACACTGTGTAACAATACTAGAATTTAGGAATGAATTCAGTTTCATAAACCTAGGCTTGGAAAATAGTTTTATTTTAACAGTTGGTCTGAATTTCTAGCTTTGTTATGTAATCAGGATTGTTACAAGTTAGAAATAGCTTTAAACTTTTGTTTTATGTATGCAATAGAAAGTTTGAGGCATTGTTTCAAAATGTGTGAGGATTCTTTAATGTGATTGCTTTTTTCTTTATTTGCCAAATATTTCCATGAGTTTGGAATGTTCATAGAATGTATTCCGCAAAATTTATTATTTAGGAACTTAACTGAAATTGATACTCCATGGACATTGAAGATGAAAGATTGGATAGAATACTTTTAGACATTTTCAATATATTGTATAGAATCTGGAACTTAGAGAAAATGTTGCAAGAAAAATGATTATAATATCAGGAAAATTGCAGAAAAATATATTTTTTTTAAATGGAGAAAGGGGAAACTTTTGATTAAAGATAACATTGTGTTAGGCATTGATAGGGAAAATATCTACATTTCCAGTCTTTAGCAATAAATATAATTGTTTATGTTAGTCAAGTTTCTTACAACATTATAGAATAGAATGGTATGCTAATACTGCAAAGGGAGTAGATTATTATGAAAAGAATGGACCTTAGATTTAAAAAGAATACTATCAAAGTAGAACAGATACACTTGTTTATCAAATATGTAACTGGATCTAGTGAGAGATGACTGGGAACTATTTGTTGCCTGTTCATTTCTGTGCTGGCAACACCTTTCTTGATCTTTATCAACCCATTGCCTGAATTTGTATGATATATTTCTAATGGCTAGCTAAGACAAGAGATTGGTGCAAACTGCCAAATTAAACTTTACACGATATGGAACTGTTGCCACTATTTGTTTTTCTTATAACATAATCTATAAATTTTGTGGTATCTTTATCTGTAGTGCAAATCCATGTCTACCTCAATCAGTGGTTAAGAACAAGTTGTTAGGTGCATAATATGATGATGACATCCATTACATATAGTTCATATTAATCAGTAAAGAAGCTTATGTTTCTTTATGTTTCAAATTAACCTTAATATTCTGTGGTAGATTAATAGATGGGACCCTTTTATACCGTTATATTTCCTTTATGTAGGTATATTTTTCAGTTATTCTCTCTTACTTTTCAAAAACAGATATTTTTTAAAAAAAGAAGTTGTGTAATGTTACTCCTCCTCCTACCAAAAAAATTCTGGATAAAAAGTATTTATTTCTGTTCTGAATAAATTTAAGTGTAAGAAATGTTATGCATATTGGGAAATATCCAGGATTTGATATTTTATTGCTTCTTTGTTTTGGTACTAGTATTAGTGATATCTGAATGTTAAAATCAAAAAACTAACGTTGAGTTTGTTTGATGTCCTTCATTTTCTGTGGATGCTCAAAAGAAATCATTTTTTTTAAAGAAATGCTTTGTTTCCTTATTAAACAGGCAAATTTCAAATATGTAATATAGCATTAAATAAGAAACTAACACTGGGAATAATGGAATTATTTGATGAAATTCACATTAGTGAATATCTAAACATTACATAAATAAATGTTTTACAATTATTATAATATAGTATATAACAATATTACAAATAAATATTTAAAGTATATTTACATTTGAAAAAAAATTATTATCTAAAAATATTAGCCTTAGAGCAGCGGTGTCAAACTCAAGTTGTCATGACAGCCTCACGTGACGTAACGGGACTTTTTCCCCTTTCACTAAACTGGGCATGGACATGGCCAGCATGTGATGCATCCGGACCAGGAGTTTGACAGCTCTGCCTTAGAGGTTCAGCAATAATTTGAAGAATTTTGGAATATTTTTTACTTTCTTGGCTTAAGTTTTTTATGAGAGAATTATTCCTTGGCTCTGTCATCCATGAGTCTGTTCTATTTTGTGATGGGTTTACAACTGGATTAGCACTCTACCTTCAACAGAATTTTACTGCCAACAAGGAACAGGTTTTGTCCATTTTCTGCTCCACTGTCCTGTGAAACATAAAAAAAAACTGCATTTGAGGGTTATGGAATCTTCCAAATCAATTGTAACAACGGCCTGGAAGAAGTCCCTCTAGTCCCTCTCCTACATTTGAATCACTTCCATCAAACTATCAGGATCTTCAAAATCCTAGGATTTTGTTGTTGTAATTAGAATAGGCCTAATTTTCTGTAGCCATTGTTGCTGCTTTTGCATGATACATCCAACAGGTTTGCAAGGTTTCAATAATTTTTGACCGTTTATTCAAAAAGTATATGGCTAGCCATAGGTAGGTTGGTAGGTAGGTAGAGGGATAGAGAGAGTAATACAGTAGATAGGTAGGGGGAGAGAGAGAGTAGGTAGGTTGGTAGGTAGAGGGATAGTGAGAGAGAAATATATATAGAGAGAAATACGGTAGGTAGGGAGAGAGAGTATGTAGTTAGTTAGGTAGGTAGGTAGGTAGGTAGGTAGATAAAGGGATAGAGAGAGAGAAAAATAAGAGAGAGAGAGAAATTGGTACAAGTTGACACTATAGTTCTGTAACCATTTTTTTTTGACATTGCAGCAACATAGAAATTTGCCTCTAGATGTGTGATAAATGGGTTTGAATCCTGGAGGAGAAAGCCTACAAAAAATTGTCTGCCCTCCCTGGCAATCTCTCTAGTAAGGGGACAATATATGCTGACCTATAAGCTCTATAACTCACAGTACAGTAAAACATGTGAGATATCTTCGACTTCTCCTTTTCCACATATGCATACCCATTCTGGTATTGGTGTTCTCTTATACCTGCCCTGGAGGAGTGCTGAGTGGAGAATGTTAAATCTTGCTCTGAAGAAAGCTATTCTTTGTTTTGGAAAGATCAGATCATTTAGATATCTTGCCGATTCCAACACACCCTGTTTGATTCTATCTCTACTGTGGAGAGGCAACCTATTATTTCTTGGAACTCCATGTCCTTCATTCCATGTCATTCATTACTATTAAACCTCTTACTATGAACAAGGGAAAGGAGTTGTTAAATGAGGACTTGGAATAATAATCTGAAATCAATTTCTTAGTTTTACTAAGAAGAAAAGATAAATGTTTGAGGGTTATAATGAAATGTTCATTTTATATTAGAATTGAAGTAAATTATCAAAAATATTTGTGATCTGTTTCAATGCTAGGCACCAGCTACCTTCTATCTTGCTACAGTTAGGGGACAATGGCATCTAGTTCATAGAATTCAAAGTATGTGGGCAGCCAAATATGTACAAATTATATATGAGTGAATAAATTGTATGTTTTAATTAAACAACTATATTAACATTTTGAATAATGTCATTTTTCTATGTCAGGCAGTTCTTGCATAACATACCAGAACATTCAGTTTCAGGAAGGCATTGTTCCATCATTGTGTTTTTTATTTTATATCTAATATTGCAGGGCTGTGGATGCTTGAATATGGTTCTGAAGAAATGCTTTGCAGCTGGAATGTGCACAGCACTCTCTGCTATTCTTAAACAAGCCCCACTTTTTTCTGGATTCCACATGAAATTGAAAAAAGCTGCAGCTGCTTTAAGAGCTTCACGAGCTTTGGTAAATCATCTGCTTAAAGTAGCTGCATGTTCAAACCTGAAGAAAGGGCTTCTATGCGTACGTAGTAGCTGAGTTTGCAATCACATAGGAGCAGTTAGGTGAAATTCATTTCAAAGCAAAACAAACAAATGGGCAAATGACAAAAGGTGTCATAGTGTACAAATTTGGTCTTGTTCATCTGTGTTTGATGAAGTTGCATGTATGTTACAAGAGAGATGGCACTTGCCATTTTGATTAAAGTAGTGGATGCTTTGGACATTGTACAACATGATCCCATTTTTTTTATAAGAAGTCAACTGTGGAAGGATTTTAAGATTTAATAGTACAGTTTAATGTGGGCAAAGTGTTGAAAACAAAGCAATAAATTGGTGTTTTCAACAGAAGCCTGCTAAGTCATTCCAAATACAGCAGAAATAAATAAGTTGTATTTCTGTCTCTTCTTTTAATATAGTAAGATAAGGGTGGGTTGTTGTTTGTTTTTTGCTATCTTTGCTTGCATTGATTATGATGGAAGAAAAAAAGTCCATACATCTCTTGGCTGGCTTATTCTTAAGGCCCATCAGTGGAAAACGGAAGCATTTTAGTTCTGGTGAACCAAATTTATTTTGACTTTTATTGTTGACAGGAACAATTGGCAATTTAGCCCAATGGAGAATCTCCCAACCACCTTTATTTTTATAGCCCTTCCAGCAACTAATTTGTAGCTTATAGTGTTTTTATCTCAGGAATTCTAAAATAAACAAACTTTCTATTCTGAGGACTTTTTAAAATCAGAGTTCTGTGAATTTGAAATCTAGGCTTGAATTTGTTTTTATCTAAATAAGTAAACTGAGTATATCACACATAGTTCTTCCCCAGTTGAACTGCAAGCCTTTCTTTTATTTGGTTTGAATTTCTCTGTAACTTTATTTTGTCAGAACATAAATCTTAAAATTGCAGAAAATTAAAAGAAAGGCTTATGGTATTTAAATATAGCTACATGTCGATTGTACTTTTTTTTTACTGAAGATTACTTTGAAGACTTAAAATAGTTTTGAGACATTAGGACTGTGATGATGAACCTATGGCCCATGTACCACAGGTGGCACACAGAGCCCTCTCTGTTGGCAAATGAGCTGTCACCCCAGCTCAGCTCCACCGTGCATATGCGTGCATCTCCCGCTGGCCAGCTGATTTTTTAGAGGGTGGAGGGAGCGCCTACTAGGCCCAAAATGGGGCGTGGAGAGTCGTGCGCATTAGCAGGGTGGGAGGTGTGGGGTCATGTGCTCATGGGGGAAGGGGAAGCGCAGGGTATGTCACGCGGGGTGCGGGGGGGGGTCGTGCATGCATTGCATTTGCATGCACGCTTTTGGCAGGACAAAAAGGTTAGCCATCACTGCACTAAGAGAAATGAGAGAAGTATTTATTTAATTCAAAAAGTTCATTATTTAAAATTGCAATAGTATATTTAATGAGATTCAACCAGGATAATAGCTTCAGATTAGGAGATCTATCTATCTATATCTATCTGCCTGCCTGCCTGCCTGCCTGCCTGCCACAACATGACTTGAAGATCTTCAGTTCAGCTGAGATGTTTGTTCTTAATTTTAGAGGAAATTGCCATTTTGCTTAGTGACTCATTTATTATAAGGATCAGTTCTATATTTGAAGTTCAAGTGATACTATTTATAATAGTTTAAAAATTGGTTAGGAAAAAATATGAGAAAATGAAAAGCATCAGAAAAAATATTTTCCTATTTTATAACATATAATTAGACAAACCAAAAATAAGCTAATATAAAAATAAGATATAGGACTAATAATAATGTTAATCATAAGATTAATACCAGTTTCTATTTCATATTTATTTACAGCTTATTTACATAGGCTCCATAGACATAGTAGGAATGCCTTTAGTCTGTTGCTTAGTTTGGAAGCATACCCATCTACTCAAAAAAGATAAAGATAGATTCAATTAGTTATTGTAAAGCAGACTGAGCAGCAAAAGACTCGAGACAAGTCTGTATATTCTTTTTATTGCTGTTGCTGAGTTCTGGACTGAAATGATGAGATTTTATGCATTTGTTTATAGATAAGAAATGGGATATGGGGCAACAAGATCATTTGTTGCACTTTAAGAGGAGATATCCATAAAATTGTTAATATTTGTTGTGAAGAAGGAGGAAATTACTCCCTTATATATTTTTTTCTTCACTATGTTCTTATTTTTTCTTTCTATTTTTTCTTTTTTGACCTTATTTTTGTCTTTCATATTTTTTTAGTTTGTATTTATTTATATTGTAATATTTAATAAAATTATTATAAGTGGAGAATCATATGTTGAATATGATTATCTAATTATCTAAGTCTTGTCTGTGGCAAAGTAAAATGTTAACCTTTCTCTTTAACAACTTTAAAGTCTTCTCAAATTTGTATGTTTTCTTTGTGAGGGAATTTTTTTCCCCAGAGTATATTACTTACGTGAATTCTGAAGTAAAATTTTTAATTTGCTCTAATAGTCTGATATATGATTAGAATAGGCCAGCAGTGTCAAACTTGAAGCCCACAGGCCAGATGCATCATGTGCAGGACACGCCCACCGTAGCTCCACAAAGAGAAAAAGTGTCGTGAAATGTCACGTGACGGTAAAGGGATGCTGCGAGTTTGACATCTGTGCAATTGGATAAACCCAATAATTTGACCATTGCAAAGAGTCTTGAGTGATTATACTTTACCATATCAGCTTACAAACAATTTGATCATGAGAGATATTGATAATTAGTTAGCTCTATCCCAAATCTGTTTGTTAAGATAACAGAATAAGATAGCAGAATTGTTAAAGATCTATTGTTGAGATTTCTTTCTTTAGAAATGTCTTCTAAATACTGTACAGATACTAAAAATAATACAGATTCTGTCTACAGGCTTTCTGCCTAAGATAAAACTAACACCCAAGCTCTTCAGTGTTGAAAATGGATATTCTGTGAATTTTTAAATTCATTGTTTGGTTCCAATCATTGTTCAATGGGCTTTGCCCTAATTACTTCTACAGTTTTTTTTTAAAAAAATTCTTGATTAATAAGAACTTAAATAGCTGTTCTCATGATCAGCTCTTGAAAGGTAAAGAAACCAAAAGTTTTCTAAGGATTTTATGCAGTTTAAAAGGTTAATGAGAGTGTTTATATAATACACTTCAAAACTTTATATTAGAAGATTGGTTTTTTTTTAAAAAAACAACAACAACAAAACTCACGCAGAGAAACATTTCCCACATTTCAATTTTTTTTTAAAATTAAACATTGCAGTTTCTTCTATTTTTAAAATAGAAGAATATTTTTGTGATCTGAAGATTTTTGCTTCGTGTTGGTGAAATAAATGAAGTTATAATGTACTTAATGTAGAATGAAACATCAGAAGCATGATCTGTTTTTACACTGGTAGACATGAGCCATGATCAATTACCAGAATTGTTCCTTAGTAACTTGGTATTATAAACTATATTTCAGGGAGTGAATTGTCCCATCTCCTTTCTCATTGTTTGAGCTTCATTCTGCTTGTTTTATGTTTTGTGCACCTCAGCTTTTCTTTCTCTGCCTTCTGTTATAAACTAGAGAAATTTCGCCAGGCTGATGCTTTGGTAATATAATTTGAAAATATTATATAGTTTTTAAGGAGTACTGTAGGTTTTCCAGGGCGCTGCTCAGGAGAGTCCAAGCAAGGGTTAAATACAGCCAAACTGCCCAGAACTGAATTGAAACTTTAAGCCACGCCTTTGGTGCTGAATATCTCCAGTTTTTTTCAATTCAGCTAGCCAAACTTTTTCTTAATTTGGTTCAGAAACAATGGGCCCACCCAGCTACCATGGCTACCCCCAGTAGCAATGATAAGAGGCTGTACACTGTGGATGCCAGCCTGGAGGATTTGCTTAAGTTGCCACCTATCGATCCTCTGATAGTGGCCTTTATCTCGACATCAGTGCTTCCGCCTGATCTCTTGGAGGGCCTTAAAGCTGAGGATAAGAAATCTGAAAATGCCTGTCATAAGACGCACCAGGCGGCTCTCATGGGCGATTAAAACATCCGCCTCGGCTTCCTTTCCTTCCAGGGCCGCCCTCCTCTGGTTGAGGCAGTTAATGGCGAGGATTCTAGTTAAGGATACCAAGTTGAGACAAGAGATTAACAAAATCATGGCGGCCATGGAGTGTTCAGCTGATGCCACTCTCAGTGTGGCTAAGTTCGCTTCTCGGGCTCTGGCTTCTAATGTAACAACCAGGCGTCTCTTGTGGCTGAGGCACTGGAACGTGGACATGCGTTCCAAGTGGAAGTTGGTTTTTGGGGAGGTCCTGGATCCAGTCCTAGTTGAAAAAGAAGGTGATGCCGTTGGTTACTAAGAAATACAACAAGGCTTCCGGGGAGGATCTTAGCCGTCGGCAGCGGCTTAATTGAGCCGCTCCCAGACTTCTGGTTCGTTATCTAATTAAACACCCTTTAGATAACTCAAACTTCAGATAAGAAGATTGTAGTGAGCGTCTCAGCTGGTAAGAACTTTTCCTTGCAGTTTGTGGCTTTTTTTTTCTGCTGCAAACGAGGGGGGGGGTTGTTTTTTTTAAGCTGAGTCATCTCCGGCCAGATTTCTCTGCTGTACTAACGGCACAAGGCCAAGACCCCCCCTTAGGACAAATTAATGAAATTATTTTTTTTCTTATGAAATTAATACAAGCAGAGCTCATATTTGAGAACTTTACGTCTGTTTTTTTAGAAACTCAAGCTTCAGTGTCAATTTTTTTTTTTTTTTTAAAGATGGCGATTCTCCAGCCTTTGTATTTGCAATGATGATACATTCCGGCAGCTTTTCTAATCAGCTTTTCTAATTATTCCCTTTGAAGAGACTTCCTTATCTAATTAAAAGTTTTCAAAGGTCCTTTGTTGACCCAGAGACATTCCGAACAGGGCTTTTCTCTGTTTTTTGTTTTGTTTTGTTGAACTGTTTTGGCGTAATGCCAGCTCTTTGAAATCCTCCGTAAAATTTTTGGCAAAAAAGGGAGAATTTTTTTTCCCTCTTCTTGGCATAGTGATTTGTTAAGTGCTTGAAGCAAAGATATGACTTCCAAGTCGAATCCAGCGAAATTACCTCCTAAATCTGCTTCTCCCATACCTGGCACAAAGTCACAGCCCCCACCTTCTATGCCCCCTAGTGGAGATGTAGTAACAAAAGAATTTTTGTTGGAAATGTTTAGAGAATCAAGGGAACAGAATTTGGAAGCTCTTAGAGAGTTCAGAGAAGAAATAAGGAAAGAGATAAGCAATGAGATAAAAGCCTCATATGATAAATTTGATACCAAGATTACCAAAATAAATGATGATATGTTGGGAATCGTAAACGTACTTACAGAATATATTTCTGGAATGGAAGAGAACTTAGAAACTCTCAATGAAGCCAAAATTAATTTGACATCTAAAACCGAAGAGGTGGAACGAAAAGTTGAAAATGCTGAAAAACAAATGATTATGATACAGTATAACCAGATGGAACTTGCATTAAGAGTTAGGGGGCTGCGTGAAGAGAGACAGGAGAACTTAAAGCAGATGTTTTCTGAGGCCTTTGACTGTCTGGTGGGAAGATCGGGATCCAATCTTGATTGGCAGATTGATAAAATTTTTCGCGTCAACTCCTGGGCGGCAAAACAAAAGCAACTCCCCCGAGACGTGGTAATATATTTTGTTACAAGAGAATCCAGAAATAAGATATTACAAGAGTCCTATAATACCAAGCTTCAAATTGGCGGACAGGATTTGATGGTTTTGAAAGAGATACCACCTCAAATGCTAAGAGCCAGAAGAGATTATGCTTTTTTGGTGGAAGAGCTCAGAAAGCGCCAGATACAGTACAGATGGGATGCCCCGTTTGGCATCATAGTTACATTTGATAAGCAAAGATATCGTCTCAACTCTGTATGGAAAGCTCGAGATTTCTATCATAAGATTCTGAAAGTGGGGCACCCCGAACCATCGGGATATGGAGAAAAACCACAAGCAGGACAAGAGAAACAGCAAACTACACAATCACCAGACAAAACGTATCATCTCCCCCTCCCAGAAGGGCAAGGGGTTAAGGAACAAAGATCTAACCATATGACCACCAGACAAACAGAAAAACAAGCCATAACGCAACAATCTTTACAATTTTCGGCCATTGACCAAGGAGCTACAGCAACAAGCTCAGAAGCTGTGGGAGGAGCTAGACCCAAGGTGAGACAGGCCATGCGGGAGGCTCTAAAAAAGCTTCAGGCAACTAAAAATGACAACTAAGATTCTGACATGGAATGTTAATGGACTGAACTCTCCACAGAAGAGAAAGAAAATATTTCATTATCTTAAACAATCTAAGAACGATATAATTTGTTTGCAGGAAACTCATATCAAAATAACTGATCAAAAATATCTGTCCAATCCCAAACTTGGTCAACACTTTGTGACCTCTGCTACGGAAAAAAAAAATGGTATAGTAGTATACTTAAGGAAAGACATTAAAGCTGAGTTAATCGAAGCAGATCCCCTTGGAAGATATATTGCATTAGATTTAATCTTAGAAGGGAAAAAGACACTGCTTTTGGGAATCTACGCTCCTAATCAACAACAAGATGGATTTTATAGAAATCTCCATGCTAAATTAGTACAGTGGGACTTTAAGTCGTGCATACTATTGGGTGATTGGAATGGCGTGATTGACACCAAAAGAGATAAGAAGACATCTCGCCCGAATACTAAATTCCGAGCCAAACTACCCAAATCCTTTTTTGACATGATAGACGACTTCGAACTGCGAGACGTTTGGCGTGAAAGGCATGCAGAAGAATATGACTTTACCTTCTTCTCCGACAGACATCAATCTTTTTCAAGGATCGACTTTATATTAATTACTAATGATTTACTTTCTAGGGTGAAGAAGACAAAGATTACGGCCAGAGCCCTTTCGGATCATAACCCAGTTTGGATGGAGCTGGGAAGGGTAGTTCAGGCTACAAGGTCCTGGAGGCTGAATGAAAATTTATTCAGATATGAAAAGTATGTTAATGATTGTAAAAAATTGTTATCTGAATACTTTGTTTTTAACATGAATAAGGGTACACCTATGGAATATGTATGGGATGCAAGCAAAGCCTATATGAGAGGAGTATTGATAAATATAAATAAAATACATAGACATAAACAAGGGCAAAAACGTAAAGAATTGGAAGAGGAAATTAAAGGGAAAGAGCAGGAATTAATATTGAACCCAGGTGATACAAAGACTAAAGAAGCAATTTCCATACTAAAATCTCAATTTGATATGCTGATTTCTGACCAGGTAGCCACCAGTTTATTATATGCTAAACATAATACTTTCTGTAATGCAAATAAACCCGGTAGATGGTTGGCTTATCAGATCAGGAAAAAAAGGAAAATTCGAAATGTATCCAAATTGTGTTACAGAGGGAAGGAAGTGTTTCAGCAGGAAGAGATCCAAAAGGGATTTCGAGAATTTTTTACAGAGTTGTATAAAGGGGACAAAATTAGGGACTTAGATATAAATAAATACTTAGATAAAGAGAAAATCCCCCTAGTTAGCGAAGAACATAGGTATAGGTTGAACCAACCAATAACCTCTGGGGAAATCCTGCAGGTAATCAAACAATTAAAGCTAGGGAAAGCACCAGGTACAGATGGCTTAACAGCCGTTTATTATAAAAACTTACAGTTAGAAATGGTAGAACCTCTTAGAGAATTATTTAATAAAATTCAATCGGAAGGTAAAGTGCCCCCCTCATGGAAGACAGCGTTTATATCGTTGATACCCAAAGAAGACCAAGATCTTACTCAGCCGAAAAATTATAGACCTATTTCACTACTTAATGTAGATTATAAAATTTTTACCAAAATATTAGCAAATAGGTTAATGGTGGTTATTCAACAACTGATACATACTGACCAAACAGGTTTTATACAGGGTAGACAGATGAAGAGCAATGTCAGGTTAATTACTAATGCATTAGAATACTTGGGAAAGAATAATCAAATCCCTGCCGCATTCATATTTTTGGACGCTGAGAAAGCCTTTGATCGAGTCAATTGGCAATTCTTGTTGAAGATATTGCAAAAAATGCAGATAGGAGATGGCTTTTTAAGGTCAATTGGTGCAATATATCAGCAGCAAAAAGCCCAAATTATAGTTAATGGAAGTTTAACAGATTCCTTTCAAATAGAAAAAGGTACAAGACAGGGTTGTCCTTTGTCCCCACTATTGTTTATTATAACTTTGGAAGTATTGCTGAACAAGATACGGGCTTTGGACGCTTTAAAAGGGATTAAGATCAGAAATACAACAAGAAGGGTTTCTACTCCTACAGGAGGCAGCCATTTTGGAACACGGAGCCTTCCTCCGGTTCCGCTCCATCGCATTGGCCTTTCAACCAGCAGGCTGACAGGTCCCAGGACCATCAGTCCTTTCGGGACAGGAGTCGCCAACAGTACTACTCCAGACGTCCCTTTTGGGGGGGATCTGGTTCCTGTCCTTTCAGAAGGTATAAGTGACTGTCGGGAGTCAGCTCCCATAGGAGGGCAGCTCCAGTTGTTCCACGCTCAATGGGAGCAGGTCACGTCTGACCAGGGGGTCTTACAAACGATCTGGCTGGGTCTCACCTTAGAGTTCCTCTCTCTTCCTCCCCGTCATTTCATCAGGTGACCCGTTCCCTCGTGTCCAGTGAAAAGGTTTCTCATGGAACAGGAAGTAAGGGCCATAGAGCCGGTTCCAGCTGGTCAGGAAGGGACAGGGTTCTACTCCATCCTGTTTCTGGTCCCCAAAAGCTCCGGAGGGTGGAGGGGGATCCTAGATCTAAAAAGTTTAAATTATCATATCACCTATTGGAGGTTCAAGATGCAGTCCCTACAATTTATCCTGGGCTGCATCAGGCCGGGAGACATCTTGACCTCCATAGACCTAAAAGAGGCCTACCTCCACCTACCCATCCGCAAAGCCCACCGTCGATACCTGAGATTCACTTACGCCAGTCAGCACTGCCAGTATCGGGCCCTGCCGTTCGGTCTTTCATCGGCCCCCAGGACATTTACGAAGGTCCTTGCAGCTGTGGCGGCTTTCCTCAGGTCCCAACTGGTGCGGCTGCACTGCTACCTGGATGATGTGCTCATCCAGTCGTTTATCCCCCCAGCAGGCGGTCAGGGACCTGCATTACACAATGCATGTTCTTCAGAGACACGGGTTTTCCATCAACTTGGAAAAGAGCCACCTTCGCCCAACGACCAGGCTTCAACATCTAGGGGCCATCATCGACACCGTCGCCTGCCAGGTCTTCCTCTCACAGGAGCGGGTGGCAAGCCTCAGGGAAAAGGTCATGCAGGTACAGCGATCTCCTCAAGCCAAGGTCGTTCAGCTATCGCAACTCCTAGGCAAGATGATCTCGTGCCTGTCCATCATTTCGTGGGCACGTCTTCACTCTCGTCCCCTCCAGTGGCTCCTACTTCCTTACCAGAGGGCCAACGAGAGCAGCTCACCAAGGCTCATACCGGTCTCCATGATGGTGCGTCGCTCACTCAGGTGGTGGTTGTCTCCAGCCCTGAAGAACGGGTCTCCACTCAGGGAACCGACCCGGGTCACCATCATGACAGATGCCAGCCTGTATGGTTGGGGGGCTCACTTCCACAACCAGATAGCTCAGGGCAGGTGGTCCTCGGCCGAGGCATCACACAGCATCAACTGGCTGGAGCTGAGGGCGGTCCGGTTGGCCCTGATTCAGTTTCAGACTGGCATTCAGGGTCGTCACGTGAGGGTGCTGACAGACAACGTCGCGACAAAGGCGCACATCAACCGCCAGGGGGCACGTGGTCCAGGTCCTTGATGTCGGAAGCCGACGACCTAGGTCGGTGGGCTGAGATCCATCTGTTGTCCATACAGGCGGAGCACATCTCCGGCACGGTGAACACCCAGACGGATTGGTTGAGCAGGGTGACTGTCAACTACTCAGAGTGGCACCTGCACCTACTGTTCTAGCTGAATTTCTAGTTCAGAAGTTTGGTTGCCCCCAGGTGGATCTGTTCGCCACGGCGGCCAACTCTCATCTTCCCAGGTTTTTCACCAGGTTTCAAGACCCAAGGGCCATAGGGTTGAATGCTCTGCATTGCCTTTGGTTGCAGGGGCTGCTCTACTCCTTTCCACCATTCCCTCTGCTTCCCCGAGTCATCAGAAAGATCCTGGCGGAGGCAGCGGAAGTCTTTCTGGTAGTTCCCTTTTGGCCCAGGAGGACCTGGTTTGCCGATCTGGTGAATCTTTCCGTCCAAGACCCGTGGCAGATTCCTCCACACGAGCTCTCTCTCTGCCAGGGGGCCCTTCAACATCCAGAGCCCCAGTGGCTACAACTAGCTGTCTGGCACTTGAGAGGGATCTCTTGAGCAAGGACAACCTTTCCACCAAGGTAATTCGCACCATCCAGGCGTCACATCGCCCTTCCACTACCCAGATCTACGACGCTACCTGGAGAGCTTTCGTTGACTGGTGTTCTTCCAGAGGTGTTTTGGCTTCTTCGGCTTCAGTTCCTGTCGTTCTGGACTTTCTGCAAGACGGCCTTGACAAGGGTTTAGCGCCTAACACTCTTCGCCATCAGGTGGCTGCACTCTCCACCATCCTGGCCCCTGTAGGTCAGTATTCTCTCGGTCGTCATCCCACCATTCACAGTTTTCTCAGGGGGGGGGGGTGACTAACCTGAGTCCCCCGATGGTTCACAGATACCCGACTTCGGACCTTAATGTGGTTTTGCGGGCTCTGGTCGAGCCTCCGTTCGAGCCTATCCGATCGGCCAGTTTGAAACACCTGACATTTAAGACCGTTTTTCTTATTGCCATCACTTCAGCCAGACGTATCTCTGAGCTGGCTGCCTTGTCTGTTCGTGAGGACTTGTGTTTGATTCACCAGGACAGAGTGGTCCTCAGACTGGATCCTTCCTTCGTACCTAAAATTAATTCCTGGTTCCACCGAGCCCAGGAGGTCATCCTCCCTGACTTCTGTCCACATCTGAGGCATCCTCACGAGGAGCGCTGGCATAAGCTGGATGTACGCAGGACTCTACGCAGGTACATCAAACGTACGGCCAGTTTTCGACGTTCCGAGACGCTATTTGTATCCTTCCAGCCATAGTTTCAGGGCAGGAAGGTTTCCTCATCTACGATTGGCGGGTGGCTTAGGGCCTGCATCGCCCACGCTCATGTTCTGCAGTCTCGGACGGTACCCAGTCGCATCACGGCGCATTCGACCAGAAGTGCTGCCACCACTGCAGCCTGGGCAACTCGGGCTCCCATTGAGGAGATTTGCAGAGCGGCCACCTGGACTTCCTTATCTCTGTTTGTGCGGAATTACAAGTTGGACAAGTTTGCTTCAGCGGAAGGGGCTTTTGGGAGGCGTGTACTACAGGGTATCCATTCCAGCGGAGAGACCTTGTCTGCTTCTGCTTCCCGCCCTAGTGACATTTAACTTGGGAATGTCCCTTGCTTGGACTCTCCTGAGGAGCGCCCTGGAAAAGGACCATTGGACTTACCTGAAGGGTTGTTTTCAGGGCGCTGCGAAGGAGAGTCCACCCCACCCTGGGGTCTGGCTCCGCTGTTATCACATTTTCTCCTTGGATGTTCCAGTTGGACTTGTTCCTGTTATGATTGTTTGATTCCATGTTGGACTTTTCAGCGTGCAACAGTTCCACGTCTTCATTGAAAAAATCTGGAGATATTCAGCACCAGAGGCGTGGCTTAAAGTTTCAGTTCAGTTCTGGGCAGTTTGGCTGTATTTAACTCTTGCTTGGACTCTCCTTTGCAGCTCCCTGAAAACGACCCTTGAGGTAAGTCCAATGGGCCTTTTCCTTCTGTATCTTTAGCAATAAAGTTAGAAAGTTTGTGGGATTGGGTTTTCCAGTCAATATATTTTTCTGACAGAAGAGATACAATAAATGGCATCAGATAAATTAGTTTTACTCTGCCAAACAACCAACCAAAAAAGAAGGATGTATATTGCAGTTCAACAGTTTATATTCTACCCATTGGAAAAAGCTTTCTATGAAGTTGTCAATCATTGTTTGAAAGGTAGTATGGTATTATGTTTTAAACATAAATCAACTGTAAATCATAAAATAATGTATACTCATGTAAGAAAAAGAGGGTGGAGCTGGGAAGGATGTATTATTTAAATGGATTTTCGACAGCCTTACACTTTGAGCATCCCCAATCTTTCTGAGCTGATGAGGTGCTTATTTAGAATTTTTAGACTGCTATGTGTACTTTCATGAAATATCTGCCATGGTATATGGCCAGTCCCAGGATAGCTATATACTAGGAGGCAAATTAAGTATTGGATTGCAGCCCACTATCATTTTATTTTCTATAGAAGAATTCAGATTGATGAGGAACTGAAAGACATTTTTAGAAAAAGAGGCTATGCTTTTGCAGTGAGTACTTTGTAGCATTCCAGCTTCCTGTTCATTTTATTTTAATTAAAAGTCTCTAAAAATAGGTAAGGCAGGAAGGGAAATAAGCACCCAAGGATTGTATTTGAGGGTACATTATCAGCCTGAGATGACATTGGAGATTCAGCTTCTTTTAATGATGTCAACAATTTTATACAAGTATCTTTTGTGTTATTAATCAGGCATTAATATGATGAGAATTAGAAAGGTGTTTATTGGACCTGTGGTTGTTACAGAACTGCAAATTAGGTTGTAGAATGCTTTGGATTTATTTCCAAAAATGTAGTATTTGTCTGTATCTTTTCCCAGGATCATATTTGAATTCTGTGTGCACAAAAATTTGTATAGATTAAATAACAAAATTCAATAATGTGCACATGATAATCCCTACCACAGGGGTTCTCAGGCCTATTGCAGTTTCCCAGTTACATTAATTTACATAAGCAAATAGCATATACACGGGCAGCATAGCCTTTATGTGATTAGGATTATATCTATTCCTGTTTCCAGCACTCATGTAAAGTTTGCTTTCTGTGAGAATGATGTGAAAAGGGATAATAAGCAGTTTGAAAAGGCATCTTGAAAAAAGCCAAGGTCTTTTATTCGTATTTCCAGCCTAAATGATTTAGGTTTAGTAGTAAAATAAAGAGACACTTGCTGAGTGAATTAGTATTTTGGATCTATAACTTTATGAGAGCAAATTTGAAGTTTCTATTAACCATAGTTTTAAGTCTGTGAACTATATAGATCAAAACATAATACTTTATATTTGCCGAATTTATCTTTAAGTGGTTTTCATGGATATTTCACACTAGTTTTTCAACAATCTGTTGTAAGAATGATTTTTAAATTCTTCATGCGGAACTACCGAGAAATGCCAGTTAAAAATCCAGACAATTTGTAATAAAAATCACTATTTATTTATAGTTCTGACAGCCATGATCTATCTATCAAGAGCATTTTTGCTTATAGTAATCAGACATGACAATAATGTTAGCAGTTGATCTAGCAAATTTGGATTTGTGTGAAGGAAAGTCTGATTCCTATAAATGCTCTCTGGGTTTAATAAACTGTCATGTTTTATGATAATACCTTATATAACAATATTATAGCCAGAATGCCAATCAAAATGTTGAAACACAATAGCCACAGACATCAAAAGAACCAAGATTGTGACAATGAAATTGCAGATCCTTTTCATTATACACATGTGTCATATTGGCATATGTATAAAAGCTTTCATTGCATTGACTCAACTTTCAACTTGCCCTTTATGACTTCCTTCAACAAATGTCACTTTTTAAAATAATATTTTATTGCCACTTAGCTGTGGAGTGTTGGATACACTAAGATGTTTTCCATTATATTATTCATAAGAACTGATGCTTTTCCGTCATTTTTACCAGCTTAAGTAGGATTGTAGTATGCTGTGAATTTTAGAGCCATATAGGTAAAGGTTGCCCTCGCACATATGTGCTAGTTCCCAACTCTAGGGGGTGGTACTCATCTCTGTTTCAAAGCTGAAGAGACAACACTGTCCAAAGACGTCTCCGTGGTCATATAGCCGTCATAACTAAATGCCGAAGGCGCACGGAACGCTGTTACCTTCCCACCAAAGTGGTCCTTATTTTTCTACTTGCATTTTTACGTGCTTTTGAACTACTAGGATGGCAGAGGCTAGGACAAGTAATAGGAGCTCACTCCATTACACGAACCACCAACCTTTCTGATTGATAAGGTCAGCATCTTATCCACTGAGCCAGCATATTAGAACCATATATAAAGACATATTTCATTAGCTGTTTCATTAGTTATCTGGTGATACCTCAGCAGCAAAAAAAAATGATTGATTTTTCAAGGCTCTCTTAGAGCATAATTCCTGACATTGTATTTGTTACAGCAATACCTATAGCCTATAGCTGGGATGACGAACCTATGGCACGCGTGCCCCAGGTGGCACACGGAGCCATTTGTCAGGGCACATGAGGTGTTGCCCTGTCAGCTGGCCAGCGTGCATGTGTGCGCTGGCCAGCTAAGTTCAGCCTTTTAAAGCCATTTTTCGCTCTCCTCAGGCTCCAGAGACTTTATAGGAGCCTGAGGAGGGCAAAAACAACCCCCGCCCCGGAGGAGCTTCCCTGAAGAGTCCAGAGTGCAAAAAAACAGCCCTATGGGCCAACCGGAAGTTTGGGAACGGCCTTCCAGTTTGCTCGTAAGGCCTGTTTAAGCCCTCCGGAGCCTACCAGAAGGCCGTTTCCAAACTTCCGGTTTGTCCGTAGGGCCGGTTTTTTGCACTCCGGACGCTTCAGGGAAGTGCCTGAAGCCTACGGAGGGCCTCCGGGGGGGGGCAGGGGAGGCCGTTTTTGCCCTCCCCAGGCTCCTATAAAGCCTCTGGAGCTTGAGGAGGGTGAAAAAAGCATGCAAAAAATGGGGAGGAGCGCCGCTCATGCGCGCATGTGTGCTGGGGGATCACACATTGCATTATGGGTGCGGCATGCCCACGCAGGACCCCCCCTACGCTCCCCTCACGAGCCAGAAAAGGTTTGCCATCGCTGGCCTATAGAAAGAGATTGTTTTAATAGATCTCAGTACCTAAGCTTAATATGTTTTAGTTACAATATTGAGAAATAATTGAACTAGAGCTTATCTAGTTTTGCTTATCTAGTTTGTATAAGAGTTCACTTCTACATGGAGCATATTAACGTATCCCCACAACATTCAGAAAGAACAGCTTTTGATGCAAACTACATGATCAGCTGCTATGTACACACACCAGTGACTCACCATGAAGTAATAAAGAATAGCTAGTTTGGTTTTTCTGTGAAAGGTATAATGCTTATATTAAATTCAAGTCAACTACTCATAGAAGGCTAAAAGAGGCTTTACTATTCTTTAAAGAAAAAGCAAAAACAAAGCAGAGCTTTTACATGCAGAAAAGAATGAGACAGTTTTCTTGCATGGAATGGCAGGAAGCAGTTTTAGGATTGGCAGTAGGCCATAACTTACTGATTGAATTAAATTCTCTCATTCCTCTTGTGTTTGTGACTAAGGAATGTTGACAATTGACTAATTTGGGGAAGAGACTACTCTTGTTTCTGGAAAAAAAAATGAAAGGTTTCAAATGAAAACATTAAAAATCTATGTTCCAAAGTTTTTATTTCATTGCATATTCTTTTTTAGTATATAGGAGTTGTTTCGTATAAATGGTGTACTGGACAGATTGCCCAATTCCCATGCATTTTATAGTCTTGTTTAAACTCTTGTTCATCACACAGCTGCCCACTTATTTTTTTCTGAAGAAGTTCAAAAGATAGCAACAATCTCCATGTGTAGCTTAAAAGCTTATGGATTGTGATCTGCATTTTGGCCTGAAATATTTCCGGTGCTTCTACTTCTGGGTCGTAATCCTATTTGGTCCTTCTCCCTACTTCCTTTTAAGAAATAACTTCAGTACTTGTCCCAGCTTCTGTCAGCCGTGTTTCCCAAAGTGTGGTATGCGTACCCCCAGGGGTACGGGAAGAGTTTGGTGGGGGTACGCTTTGCACCGGAGTTTGGCATCTCAGATTAAAATTAACAACCAGGGAACCAAATTATGATGATCTGTCATCTCAAGATAAACAATTTCATCCTTCTCATTGAATCAAATAAATGTTCTTTATAATATAACTTTCGTTTATTTTGGTATGTACCAAAAAAATAAAAAATAAATATATTTTGATTTTTATTAAAGCATGTTTTTTATGAGGGGTACTCAGCGTTACGAAAATTATAGAAGGGGGTACACATATGTCAAAAGTTTGGGAAACACTGGCCTAGCAGTTCGAAAGCATGTAAAAATGCAAGTAGAAAAAT
Organism: Thamnophis elegans; assembly: GCF_009769535.1. NCBI lineage: Eukaryota > Metazoa > Chordata > Lepidosauria > Squamata > Natricidae > Thamnophis > Thamnophis elegans. The sequence continues at coordinate 32,164,463 of NC_045548.1, read as the reverse complement.
AGGAACCACCTTTGGTGGGAAGGTAACAGCGTTCCATACCCCTTCGGCCTTTATTCATGCTGGCCACATGACCACGGAGACATCTTTGGACAGCACTGGCTCTTCGGCTTTGAAATAGAAATGAGCACTGCCCTCTAGAGACGGGAACGACTAGCACATATGTGTGAGGGCAACCTTCACCTTTGCTGTATTTAATTTTATAATATAGGAATCATTTGCCACTTATATTTTGTTTGGTACTGCTGTTTGCCATGAGATATACAGGCACCTAAGATGGAATCAGATCTTAATTTTCCACTATTACGCATGTAAATAGAAGTCTTATTATTAAAAAGGCTTACCTTAATGAAAGAAACATCAATCTCTCATGTATGGCTTATTAATTACAACCAAACTTGTGAGGTAAACTTCTTGATTCATGAATAAATACATTCTCCCTAATATAATATATATATATATAATATATATATATATATAATAATATAAAAAAATAATATTTCAATTCAGCCTAATTAACTAAGGGAAATGTAACACAGTTTTTTTCAATTCTGGTAACACAGATCTTTTATTTAGTCTACCTTTATTTCGAAAAATGTTTTATGAGACATGAGACACAACGTGCTTTCTTAATGACATACTTGACTTTAGATAGACGAACAAATTATATTTCTTTGGTTTTGTAGATAAAGGCTAAGTTGAAAAAATAGGGTCAAAATGTATTGATGTTCTTAGTGATCATCCTTTTAATTGTTGTTAAAGCTCACAAATGTATCATAATCAGTATTGGACAAACTCAATTTTGTATAAGATTTAGTTCTACTTAATAAATATGATTGTCCTCTCCCATAACTCTATTTCAAACTAAATGACTGTTTTAGTTCAAGCATTCAGTGGATTAACAAACCAAGTTTGCATATTATTTAGATCTTGCTGGACAAGTGGGATTTGTTCCTTCCATTCCAGTTATCAGAAAGATTAACCCTTTGCCCCTGGAATTCTAATTACAGCCATTTGGAAACAAAGAAGCTGTTTGTACAAGATAGTAGCAAAATTCCATTTCATGCCAAGTTGAATGTTTCTCAGTTGAATGGATTTGCAAAGAATTACATAAATTTTGTCTCGCATTTCAGGCACCTATAAAGGCAACTTGTGAAGAAGGCACATTATGCAAGACTGGATTTCCTGAAGACATTTACAATGCAGTCATATCCAAGGGAGTAAACGAAGGACAGCCTCTTCTTAATGGTATTGTTGAATATAAAACCTAGTTTCTTATTCTGTTTTGTACATGCTGCTAAATTCCTCTCTAAATTTTGGATTTGATGTAATGGATGGCACTTTACAAATGGTAGATCCTAAGAATAACTTATATCTTGTATATTGACATAACTTAGAACTTTGAAACCAGTACCTACATTAGTTTATTTTTTGTATTTTTTGTATTTTGCAGAGATTGCTAGAGAGCTTTATTAAAATATCCTTTGGGTAAATCACTAGATAAATGTTTTTGTTTAATAAGTGTTGCTCTCAAGTTCTGTAACTTTCCTTATTTATCAGTGAAGAATACATATTATGCTTCAAAGTAAGTTCCACTACTATAACAGAAACTGATTTGCTTGCCATGTGGCAGACAGAAAATCCATAGAAAGTTAAGACAGTGTAATATATATTCCTTCTGCTTTGTATGCCTTTTTTCTAGAGTAGATATTTTGTGAATTTTGAAAGCTTTTTGTGAATTGTATGCTGACTGCTTCTACATATGGTAGACGAATTCTATATTTGGATTTAAAATAATGCTTCCAGAGAAACAATGTCTTCAGTGCTTCCCCCCCTCCCCGCACATAATTTTAAACCTTGAACTTAACTTTTTCATGTTTTGGCTGAAAAGGGTTTGCAAAAGCAATGTAACATTTATTGTTTTTTTTTAATAATTTTTTTTATTTTTTTTGTTACATAGACAACACATACCCACAATAATGAAAAAAAACAAAAAACAAAACAAAAAAAAAGCCATCATCACATATAGCATGTCGTTTGGTTACAAGTGTTTTAACATTTATCATTCTTATACATTTATTATTTCATTTAATAGGTTATAATACACAGTTTGGGTTGCTTTGTTTACCATCCCTTCCTCCTGTTATAACACCACCTTATTTTCCTTTTCTTTTCTCCCTTCCTCCCTTCTCTACTTTCTTCCTTCCTGTTCTCCTTTCCCTTCCTTCTTCCTGTACCTTTCTCCTACTCCTGCTCTTCCTCATCCCCTTCCTCCCCTCTCTCCTCCTCTTTCTCTCCTTTTCATCCTCCTCTCCTTACCTTTCTTTTCACCCTCTCTCCCTTCTCTACTTTCTTCCTTCCTCCTCTCCTTCCCCTTCCTTCTTCCCTTACCTCTCCTTTGCTCCTACTCTTCCTCTTTCCCTTCCCACCCTCTCCTTCCTTTTCTCTCCCTTCCATCTTCCTTTCCTTTCCCTTTCCTTTCTCCCTCCCTCCCTTCTCTACTTTCCTCCTTCCTCCTCTCCTTCCCCTTCCTTCTTCCCGTACCTCCTCTCCTTGCCTCTTTCTTCTTTCCCCCCATCTTCCTTTCATTCTCTCCTCCTTTCTCCCTTTCTTTTTCTACTATTGTTGGTGTGTCTATTTTAAATCTCAGTTTATGTTTCCTTGGGATGGTACTTCCGCCAACCCAGATATAATTTAGTATCATTTCTTATTCCCTTACCTTTGCTAATCTATCCTAACTATATTTCCCCCCCTCAGACACACTTTGTATCTCTCTATTGTATATATACTATATATTTGATACACACAATAAAAAACACAAAAAACCCACAACAAACATATCTTATAAAAAAGTATATCAGCTGGTTACAAAAAGTTTTTGTGCATCTCTTCCATTAATTCATATTAATTCAAATGTCTTAACTCAAATATTTACTATATTAACATCATCATACCTCCACTTTTAGATGTAGATGTAGATGTAGATAAGTTTATTTATAGGCCGCCCTTTTCCCTAAGGGGACTCAGGGTGGCTTACAACTTATGGGGAAGGGGAATACACACAATGGCGTATAAAGACAATACATAATTAAAAATAGAAACAACATTCATCATTCGGGTGGGGGCGGATTATAATCTTTAACCCCAGGCCTGACGGGATAGCCAGATCTTAAGGGCTGTGCGGAAGGTCTGGAGGGTGGTGAGGGTACGAATCTCCACGGGGAGATCGTTCCAAAGGGTCGGAGCTACTACCGAGAAGGCTCTCCTCCGCGTAGTTGCCAGTCGACACTGACAGGCGGATGGAACTCGGAGGAGGCCTAATCTGTGAGATCTAATAGGTCGTGAGGAGGTAATTGGCAGGAGGCGGTCTCTCAAGTACCCAGATCCACTACCATGAAGGGCTTTATAGGTGGTAAGTAGCAAGCCGCCCTGAGTCCCCCCAGGGAAAAGGGCGGCCTATAAATAAACTTTCAAATTCAAATTCAAATGTGGTCGCCGGCTTGGAATTGCAGTTTAAAGCTCCACATGGTGTCCGGCTTAATAATGGCCGCCGAAACACCACCCAAGCCTCCGGAGCCTCGGAGCCCTTTATTTCCAACTCCCAGGCAGCTGGAAAAGCCACAGCCACCACCGGGGACTTACACAAGGTAGAGTAAGGGCTTTGACCTTCAGGAAGCCGAGATGGGTCGAAGAGGGTACAGGATGGAAAAGATTAAATCAGGAGTCCAAATTTTTTAGTCTCATCACAGGCCGGACTGGATTGAAACTGGAGTCTGGAAGGAAGGGCTCAGAGACGTGGCTTCAGCTTCAATCCAGTCTCGAGGCCAATTGGACGTGACTATACCATCAATGGACCATCCAGCAAACCCACTCTGGAAAATGAACAAACATATTTTCAATAAAAGAGGAAATAATTACATTAACCACAAGTATACCAACACTTATATTGCAACAATTCCTTTATTATACCAATTTAAATTGTAAAATATACAAACTTTTAACTTCTCCAGGACTATTAATTAAGTCAGTGCAGAAAGCAAAGCAGAGAAATGATTAAGTTTGAATACCGTTCCCCAAATTACAGAAATAAATAAGATACCAATTTAAATTTTGAGAACTTCTGAATGGAGAACGTTATAATTGTTTGTCTCTTTCTACAAATTCATATTTGTATTCTTATCCTTGCTTGCATTTAGAAAAAGAGCAAACAACACTTATTTTGTTTTTAAAAGTATATGTATATAACTACATCTTGAATCTGTAACTTTTGTAAACTATACGACAACAATAAATGTTACGGGGAAGAAGGCGGGGCTTAGCAGTGTGAAGACGGACTTTCAGGCTGTTCCTGAATCTCCATCTATACCGGAGCATCTGGACGTTTCCTTTTTGGACCCAAGCTGTCCCGAAGAGACAGTGAAAGGTAGGGGGAGACCCAGTGGTCCCAGAGACGTTCGTAAAGTCTCTGGGGACCCAGGAAAAAACCCCTTTGCCAGTGACTTCCGGATTAGCCACAAGGCTATTGAAAGTGCAGACAGCCCTAAAGAAAGAGAAAGTGTTACCAGCTGGTAAGAATATTTTATTGTTTAGAGAGAAACGGACTGCCTAAAAATTCAAACCAATTTAAATTAAAGAACAGAAGAATCTAGCGGCGATTTTGATCTTTTTAATGGTTTTGGATGGTGGTTATTCTACCTTTTAAATGTTATTCACATGGATAATGGATAGATTACTCCAACATCTCCTCTGATCTTCTGCAAGCGGGCTGTAAACCAATTCACTATAATTTGGCTGTTTACATATTGACACTTTTATTGCATGGCTGTATTGGCTTAAGATCTGATAAGATTGTACAGCTTCCAGACTGCTTTTACTTGCAAATATTTCAGAAAAATATTCTCTCAAGAAAAAAATACTAACTGCGTATAAACATGGCGTCTATTCAAGCGTCTCTTCAAGCGATTTTTTCAGCACTACAGACGCTGTCTGATACAGAAGACAGAATTCAGAGAAAATTGGATTATTTGGTGTTTTTGGCAACAAAGTATGAGGAAAAACTGAGGATGTTTTTCAAATAGAAAATAAGAATGACGGAGATAAAGAATCTGAACCTGTTGATATTCCTGACGATTGGTTTACTTCTGAGGGAGGAAAGAATGGAATGTTTGAAGAGGAGTTAAATGGACAGAAAATTTGCTTCAAAAGACAGGGTGCAGGAGGAGAAGGAAAGATCAAATAATTCATAGTTTATGAAATACCATCTGCAAAACATTTGATACCACTACTGAGAATTAAAGACAAGCTGATAAAGGAAATAAAAAGAGGGCGGCAGGTAGGGTCGCAACTGGTGCACCAGGCGAACCTGGGCAAATGCCCCCCTGGTCACAGCTGACAAATGGTGGTCAAAGGTCAGCTGTGGGTCCAGGAGGACTCCCACGTTGCGAACCCTGTCTGAGGGGTGTAGTGTTTGACCCCCCCAGCCTGAGAGATGGAACACTTGCCAAATTATTGGGAGGGAAACCCAACAGCCACTCGGTCTCATCCACATGGAGGCTTGCAAATTGCAGCGCGGAGGCTTTGGGGCTAATGGGCCTTGGGTTTCCAGCCCGACAGCCCCGTCGTTCCTGCAGATGCAGTGGAAGGCGAGAGAGAGAGACCAGGGAAGCGCGGAGAAGAGCGCGAAGCCTCTCTGAGCCCCGCGGAGCCACGGAAGTGGCTGGGAGAGCCGCACAGCAGTTTTAGCCTCCCAGACTTAGCCGAAGCCCCAAAGCGCACCGATCACAGCGTTTCGCATCGGGGCATGCTTCAGAAGGGAGCGAAGACATTTTCCTGATTGCTGGCTGTGGTGGAGGTGCGGGGCGATCATCGGAAGCACGAGGAGGGCCGTGAGTAACTGCGCATGTGACCAAGATAGCGGAGGGAGCTGGGAGGTCCCCATCTCCACCCATGTCCCCTGAGGAGGGGGCTTCGTCCCGGCAGCAGCCTACTGCCTCATCCAGGAGGTCTAAGGCCTCAGCTGCCTCTGTCCTGAAGGGTGCCCACCTGACCCAGAGGGTAATCAGGACCATTGAGGCCTCCCACAGACAGTCAACCAATAGGATATACGACTCCACCTGGGCGACTTTCATAACTTTGTTCGGTCTGCTCGCTCGAACCGTCCAGGGCCTCGGTTCCTCAGGTGCTGAACTTCATCCAAGACGGCTTGGATAAGGGCTTGTCTCTTGCCACAGCTAAGAGGCAGTTGGCAGCGCTAGCCACAGTGATCCACGGTGAGGGCCGAACTCCGCTAACCCAGCTACCCTTAGTTAAGAGGTTCCTCAAGGGGGCGGCTCACCTACGCCCCCCCAACTGTCCTTAGGTTTCCCATGTGGGATCTCGCCATGGTGCTGCGGGCCCTTATGGCCGAGCCTTTTGAACCATTACGGACTGTCAGCAGGAAACTTCTCATGTGTAAGGTTGTGTTCCTGATAGCTGTCACTTCGGCTAGGCGTGTGTCTGAGCTGGAAGCCTCTCTTCCAGGCACGATCTGTGTGTGTTCCACAGTAACAGAGTCGTGCTTCGCCTTGACACGGCGTTCCTGCCCAAGGTTAATCCAGTTTTTCACCACTCACAGGAGGTCGTGTTACCGGATTTCTGTCCAGCCCCGGCCAGTGGCACCGCTTAGATGTGAGGCGGGCCTTACAGATCTACCTGAGGTGTACAGCTGAGTTCCGGAGGTCTGAAGCCCTGTTTGTATCGTTCCAACATTCATCCCTAGGAAGAGTCTCTCCCTCCACCATTAGCCATTGGATTTGGTTGGCTATCGCCCTTGCCTATGAGGCATAGAGTTTACCAGTGCCGGTCAGTATCACACTCTACGAGGAGCGCGGCCACATCCGTGGCCTGGGCCACTTAGGCATCCATAGAGGATATCTGTAGGGCAGCTGCATGGGCCTCCCCATCGCTGTTTATCCGACACTACAGGTTGGACTCCTTTGTGTCCGCGGATGCGCCGTTTGGTCCCCGGGTTTTGCAGCAGGTTCTGTCATCGGTAAATGCCCACCCTATGGGACGGTAACTTTGGTAGGTCCCATCAATGGACCATCCTGCAAACCCACTCTGGAAAACGACAGTTGGTCTTACCTGAACTGTGATTTTCAGAGTTGTTTGCAGGATGGTCCAGTTCCCCCCTAGTTAGGTAGATAGCATTGGAGGTGTCTCCTTTGTGACTTGTTTTCAGGATCTTGGGAGCGCATGTTGCATTGAAACTGGAGTCTAAAAGGAGGAGCTCAGAGGCGTGGCTTCAGCTTCAATCCAGTCTCGAGACCAATTGGACATGACTATACCATCAATGGACCATCCTGCAAACAATCTGAAAATCACAGTTCAGGTAAGACCAACTGTCATTCTTTGTGCTTAATAATATCCATATTTATTTGCATATTTATAACTGGATTTATTCCATTATTTCACTCCAAAATAAATATGGTTGCATGGATCAAGAATTAAATAAATCAGAAAGATTTTTAAATGAGACTGCAAATCAGATTAATCCTTAAAATAAAAGCTGTCTTTGTGTTTAAAACTATTTTGCTCAACAGAATTTTTTTTGCAATTATGTTTTTAATATTTTATAACAGTAATTGATTCCCAAACCAATTTTAAGTTATTAAAAACCTGACTTAATAAAGCAATTCTGTGTTTAAAACAGCAAGAATATTTCATATATTTTGTTTAGGACTTGAGTCATTTTTGAAAATAATGACAAAATATTCTGCAAAAACGCAAACTAGTAGCTTTGTTTTATTGTGTGATTTTTGTGTATAAACAAAATAAGTATAAATAAACAATATAATCTTAAACCAGTTCTATATTTAGGTCATACAAATTCCTCATTATCTAGGATAGGAGTTCCTAACAGGTTTAAACGGAATGTTCATGACTTTTTTTTTAATATTAATCTTATTGATGAATATTTTCCCTCTATAAAGCAAAAACTAAAAGCAAAACTTTTCACCTTTAACTTTTCACTTTTAAATGTTTATACTCCGGATTTTTTTTAACATCCAACTTTTTGTAAGTAATTTGTGGCCTTAAAACAAAGCATCAAAATTTATCTAGGTTTTCTTCCTCAACCTCTAGTAGTGATTATTGAAGAAGAAAACATTTGGAAATAACAGTAACTAAAGAAGTTAAAGGAATTATTATCTTTGTTATATATAATTTAAAAATGATAAAAATAGTTTCAGTTAATTGATATAGCATCCAAATAATAGATGGTAAAAAGGGATTTTCCTGCCCACTTCTATCCATGGCAGACTCCTTTCAGCTCACTCATCCTTAAGAGAGAAGAGGAAGCCACCAAAAAGTTAAATTAATATAATTAAATTAGATTAAATTAAATTCTTCTGGAATAATTACAAAAATTTGGGATACTTGAATGCTAGTTTATCAGAGACAAAAATGAAAAATGAAGAAAGTCAAAGTTTAAAATGTATATTTTATGACTCTGCAAGCCATAGTTTATGACACTTTTTCATCATGTCATTACCAGAGGTGGGTTCCTACCAGTTCGGACTGGTTCGGCCAAATAGTTAATAACTCAGCGGCCCACGCCTCCGAACCAGTTCTATCGGCAGCGCCATAAGCGCCACCATCTTCTTTTTTTGCTTATGCGCATGTAGCGTGCATCAAGTACGCGTGCAGAGCGCGCACTTGCCCAAAGTGCATCCCTGAGTGAACCGGCAATAAAAGAATCTGGAACCTGCCCCCAGTCATTACGATTAAGTACAGTTGAAAATTCAGATGTGATCCTAGTCTGTAGTGAATAAAAAAGTTCATTGGCTGCTATCTATAGGTGGGAAGTAAACTAAACTGTGGCTTAGTTATTAAATTGTGGCTTATCAATATGTTCTTATATATCAACTGTATGCTTTGTATTTTAATCAGACATAAAACAAATCTGTAATTCAGTCTGATTATGAACAATAATAAACATTATTCACATACTAATTATTAAATGAGACACTGGCTTAAACTATATTGAAAGTGAAATAATTCTTTGCTTTCTTTGATACCCATGCTCCAAAAATAAGTAGTTCTGGAATTTTCAGGGCTTTCACATACATTTATTTTCTAGTATTGTAAAGTAATACAATCCTGAATTTAGTATACTATCACCCCTTCCCTCAAGAATCTCCATTTCCACTTTGTCAAGAAATCAAAAACTTTCCAATTTTAAAAGTAAATTATTTGAGGAAAACACCAGACATATTTTCAAGTAAGTACCATTAGCAGTTTAGTTGTTGATAGATTGATTGTGCTCTGCTTTTATTTAATGCCTAATTTTTAATAGCCTCTTCTACCATATGCTGAAATATATTGGAACTTTAGTTCCCAAGAATTCTTAACAAATATGGAAGCTCCAAATATCTGAAAGGCATTAGATTGCATTTTTCCCATTAATTATGTCTTCAGATATACATTAAGATCTGATTGCTAAAAATAAAAGTATGATCTATTTCTCATTCATTACTACAAACTAGCTTTCAGTTCAGTAAGTTTCTTGACCTGATGCATATTTTCAGTGAGAGAGGAAGGTGTATAAATTAATTAAATTTAAAATTAATTAAATAAATAAATACAAATGGCTAGCACTTTACTTATATATATGAGGCAACCACTGCATTCACTATTTGATATATTCAAAAAAAATGTTTAAAAGCAGCTTATATTTTGTTTCGGAATGAATCACACTATGGATTAATAGGAATTACTTGACAAATTTTGTGGGGCATCCTTTTTTTCCCTCCCAGAGTAACTTCTTAGACAAATTATTTTAATGGTTAATTTTCATAATGTGCTTGAAAGCACTTCATTTGCTGGTTTAATAAATTTACAAGGCATCATTGGATGGTTTTGACTTAAAATTTAATTACACTGTCATTTTGAAGTATTATTGTCTAAAGTCCAATTTCTGGTTATTAAACTAGATGCATGTGACAATGGAAGTTAAGTGTACCTTGCCGAAAGCCAAAATGTGAGGGAGGAAAAGAATACTGAACATTTTGCTTGACGCAAAATTTTGTAAATTCATTTATGTTTTTGGGGCTCGTTCAGATTTATATCAATGGAAGATTTAAATTTTGCACTTAAATTATGTATTTTCTATAAAGGTTGATGCAGTTTAAAAACAACTATTTTGTTGAAAAGGTGGAGATTTTATTCTTAGCTGTAAAATACAGAGAAAAGACAGATAAACTAGCTAAACTTTTTTTTCCATGTTTCTTTTGCTATCGAAATTTAGGAAAGACAATTTCTGCACATTGTTTCTCTTCAAAGTATAAAATTTATCTTTAAAAAGAATTCCGGTAGAAAACAATTCTATATCTTCTTCTGAATGTCTTCTTACATTCCTGCATTCTCATATCCTTGGCATTGTTACACTTTTATTAGCAGATGCTGTCAGTTTGTTGGCAGTTACATTGTGTCACTTGCAATAGGGAAATGTGCATTTCATTTATTTTTTCCCATAAGTATTTTTTGAAACTTGTTTATTATATCTAAACTCACGTGTATTTTTTAAAAAAGTATTACTGTAACATTTTTTCTAAATCAGTAACCTTAATATCTTTATAAATTATTATTTTTTCTTATTATTTTTAGGGAGGGGACATTCATTTTAATTTTTCCAAATCAATCTAACACTGCATTGTTTTAATGTCATAAGACAAATTAAATTTTACATTAGGCCTGCCCATTTAATAACACAAGATAATTCAAATGTGTTTTATGTATATTGGATAATTTGGACTAATATTTTGTTGCATTTTTCACTATTATATGAATTCTTTGCCAATTTTTCCAAATGCACAGTTTTTATATGCATTTTTCCTAAAATATGCATTAATATCCTTTTAGTTAAAAAATGCAAACTCTATGCAAAATTCAGAGGAAAATTATTTTTTCTGTTTCTGTATTTGTTTCTTTATATCTGTAATTACTTTCATTTTCCTTTTTATTGCCTGTATTTTAACTTCTTTTAATAGTGCATTCTATGAAATGATGAGGTTTTTTTAGACCAAATGGGTAATATAAAAAGCTATTTCTTTTTTGGCTATTGCCAACTGGGTTTTGATCAGCCGAGTGCTTAAGATGTTGGCAGAAGAAAAGTGATTAACAATATTATTCTCAAATGGATATTTCTAGGTTATTTTCTAGAATAAAAAAAATTACAAAATTACTTTAATAAAAGACTCATATACATGGGCCAGTTTTAGTGGAACAGGTATCCAGATTGACTGGTTTTAAAAAAATTGGACTAATTCAAGGAGGTCATGTGTATCATGGCTGTTAGTCTTGATGGCATTGTGACTGCTTCTGAAGGCCATCTGCTGGAAGACTATTGGAGTTTCTTGTGTAGTTGTTTGGCCACTGGGATATGAGCCAGGAGTCTGATCCAGCAGATTATTGCTTATGGTCTTCCATCAGAAAAGTGCTCATAAGATTGGAGATTTGTGACATTAGCAACAGCACTTAGTGCTTTACAGCCCTCTCTAAGCATTTACAGAGTCAGCATATTGCCCCCAACAATCTGGGTCCTCATTTTACCACCCTCGGAAGGATAGAAGGCTGAGTCGACCTTGACCCTAGTAAGATTCGATCTGCCGAGCTGCTGGCAGCCTGTGATCAGCAGAAGTAGCCTGCAGTACTGCACTCTAACCTGTGCCACCGCTGCTCATATCATATATTAATGTGTTGGTTTTCTGAAAGGAATGAATGTACCGTGCACTATAAAAACGGTTGGTACCTGACTAACAGAGAATAATAAAAGTTGAAGGTCAAGAAATGTCTTAATTAGCAACAAACATATTTCCAGTTGGACTGTGAAAGCCATTTGGCCAGCTCACTAGCAGTCATAACAGGAGTGCTATTTGTGTACATGAGAAGTGTTCAGTCACACCTAGCTTTTGAAAGGAGATGGCATAAAGACTCTTTAAACAGTGGGCTCTAAAGGTTTCTGTGGAGTCCTAAAATTCAGTCAGAATTATTTTTCTGAGTATTACCAGCTGCCCATCTTTATATAAATAAAAATATTGAACATAATAATAAGGAATTATTTGTTAATTATTTGTTTTGAATAACACTTTTTAAAAAAAGCATTTAGCTTCTCTAGTGGTCCCAAAATATTTTTCTTTCCTAATTATACTAGCAAAATAATAACCATTACCCAATATTTTTTATACTACTTTTCTCCTTGCTTTTTATTTAGAGACATAAATCCACATTTCAGCAACACATGATGACAGCTGTGGAGAAATGTTTGGGCATGTTTTATAGATGGCTTTAGCAGGGAGAGAAAGGCAGATGAAAGCCAAGAGAAAACATATTGTCTAAAGTAGACAGATATCTGTTTTCTAGTTGCAACTTACTATTAACAAATGTGAGCACAGCAGGAGATAGAGCAAGAAGGGCCGCTAAGTGATGTATTAAAGTCCTTTCTAAAGGAATGGCGCTTTAGATGGAACATAGATAGGGTATGGAATCAAAAAACACCCACACTAACAAAGTAGTGTGAGTAGAGGAAGAAGATTAGTATACATTATGGGCCTAGATGCCTGTTTTGAGGAGCCTTATGTCATAGTTTTACTTGGTCTCAGTAACCAATTTTCCACTAATTTTCTGTAGGACACTAAATGTGACTATTAAAAAAAAAGTAGAGGCCATCCTCCAACAAAAAGCAAAAAAACCCCAAACCCTCTCTCCTAAATCCTGTCATAACTTTGCCTATTATGAGCTTTGGCAGAAATATTCAGATATAAACTGCACTCTCCAAATTGCTAAAATATTGTTTTTCTTGCTGAGTTATGATGTAGCCATAGAGCCATGAGTCCAAGGATATTCTTGATTTTCCCTTTCCCCACTTAAAAATTTTAGGGCCTTTGATTAGCAGAACCCAACAGGACTTTGTCCTGGGATAAAATGTATTCTGTTGATTATTATGACCTGCTACATTTTTCTCTGCTCTTCTTGATGATTTTATTCTATGTTTTTTTGTTTTTGTAATTATATATCTTTTTTGTATACCTTTGTAAGTGAGCTTTGTATAAATCCAATAAATATATAAAACAGAGCAAATGTGTTAAATGGAAAATAGAAAATTACCAGACAAATATGGGGTTTTTTTTAATGCAAAATTTGGAGTTGCCCAAAATACTAAAAACAAAAAGAAATTAGCTCAGTGTTATAAAATTGTTATCTTGATTCTGAAGTACTGTAGACAATTTTATCTTTGGTGCTTGGCTGGTGAACTATCTGGTATGCTCAACTTCCAACTGATTTCTATATTTGGGAACGGAATGTTACTCAAAGTGGAAATGTGCTTCCCCCAGTATGGAATAGGATCAGGCATGGCTATTTTAATGTAAAAGGATAACATTCAAAAGTGTTCTAATTTCAGGTAGCAAATTTACATTATTTAGTAAATATTTTCTCATATGCAAGACTGAGAATTAATAAAGGTTCTTCTAAAATCATTGAATATAGAAGAAAATCACAATTTCAACTTTGTAAATACTTATTTGAATCCCACATTTATTATTTTTATAAATAATTCAAGGCAGGAAACATGCCTATTTTCCCCACAACAACAACCTGTGAAGTGAATTGTGTTGCGAGAGCATATGACTAGCCAAAGAACTTGCAATGTCCTGGTTTCTAGCCTGATGCTTTCACTACTAGACCAAATTGGCTTCCAGTTTAACATGACAATATGCTAAGAATATTTATATGACTTTAAACGTTGCATTAGCTTTAGTAACCACCATGATGTTTCCACTTAGATCTATATTAGTTTTCTATTGCAAGAATTGTTCACACTTTTGATTTACCATGATGCAGGAAAAAGATCTAATGATGAATAACTTCCAAATGGATTCATGTGAAATTAATGTAATTTTTAAAAAGTTATATAAATGGAAAAATCACTGGTAAATTCAGAAATTATTAGTGTTGTCAAACAATACGATGTATAAATTTTTAGACCCTTTCCAGAAACATCTGTAGGAGGTGGTTGATGTCAGGAACAATGAACTTGTGGCATGCTGCTGCAATACTGTTTTCATCATTCTGATTAGAAGAGTCAGAATTTGCAAATGCTATTGATGGCTTCTTTAAGTCACCCAGTCTCACTGAATAAAACTGGCATTCTGAATAATGTGTTATAAGATAGTGAATCAGAAACAATGCAAATTCAATGCTTGGAATGGTACTTAAAAAGAACAAATGTAGAGAACAGAAAGTTGAATCTTCCTATAATTATGGTTTGAATTGTTTTTAAAGTGTAATTGTATTTGTGTGTGTGTGTGTGTGTGTTTATGTATGTATGTATGTATGTATGTATGTATGTATGTATAGATGATAGATAGATAGATAAATAGATAGATAGATAGATAGATGATAGATGATAGATAGATAGATAGATAGATAGATAGATAGATAGATAGATAGATAGATAGATAAATAGATAGATAGATAGATGATAGATATGTATTATCAGCACAAAGACAACATAAAAAAATGGTTTTCTGCCTGGATGGCTCCTAGGGTGAATCGAAAGACAGAAAAAGGGAAGCAGTATGCTCCCTCCCATATTTGGGCATACCAGGGGTTGTGACACCATACATACATACCGTATATACTCGAGTATAGGCCGACCCGAATATAAGCCGAGGCACCTAATTTTACCACAAAAAACTGGAAAAGTTATTGACTCGAGTATAAGCCTAGGGTGGGAAATGCAGCAGCTACCGGTAAATTTCAAAAATAAAAATAGATACCAATAATGTTTTTGAATATTTATTTCAAAGAAAAACAGTAAACTAGCGGTGTATTCAATGAAATACTTCACTCACCTCATGATGCTGATGTCCCGCTGTGATGAGGATGTCCCGTGCAGCCGCGGGAGCGATGTCCCGCCTCCTATGACACACGGCACAGTGATTCCTATCATTGGATCACTGTACCAGAGGAGGTGGGACATCGCTATGTGGCTGCTTGCCATAACAAGGAGGAGGTGGGACATCGTTGCAGAGCGGCAGGAGGGGGAGGAAGGGGAATCGTAAGACAGCCCTGCATTACATTAGAACGTGAGGAGGGGGGATGGTGCGGTGCACGCTGCGCGGCAAACTGACACAGAGGGAGGGGAAACTCACAGGGGCACTGGGCCATTCACGAGTGTCACCCAGCGGCATGGCCCCGCCCCTTTTTCTCCTCCATTTCGGGCAAATTTTTCACTGACTCGAGTATAAGCCGAGGCGGCTTTTTTCAGCCCAAAAAGTGGGCTGAAAAACTAGGCTTATACTCGAGTATATACAGTACATACATTCATTCATACATACATACATACATACATACATACAAATACTTTACAAAGTGTTGTGTATTTTTCATAGAAAGGAACATATGTATTGAGGCTGAGGCCTGGCAAATTTTATCAGTTTACAGTTTAAATATTTATCAATAGTATTCTTAGAAATTTGTATGTAATCATTTTATATTCTTTTATGCCCCTTAACTCTCCTGACTTGGCAATACTGGTATATTTAGTTACCAAATTATTAATGTTTACAGCTGCACATCGAACAAATGGATTTTCAATTTCAATTGATGAAGAAATGCAATTTGACTTTCTTTTTGTTCCTTTATTTTCCAATAGCTGATTATCTGTGCTCTGCTATGAAACTATGTGATCGGGCTTGATAAATTGACACTTACAACTTGAAAATTAATGAGTAGTTACGATCGGCTCCCCTTCTCTCCCTCAGGCTTGCCCCACAGAAGCCTCTCCTCTCCTTGCCCCACAGAGGCCTCTCCTACCTTATTCCCTTCTCTCCCTTAGGCTGGCCCCACAGAGACCTCTCCTCTCACTTTCTCTTCCTCAGCCTTGCTCTACAGAAGCCTCTCCTCTCCTATCCGCTTCTCTCACTCAGGTTGGCCCCATTGATCCTCTCCTCTACCCTTCTCTCTCTCAGGCTTGCCCCACAGAGGCCTCTATTCTCCTATCCCCTTCTCTCTCTCAGGGTTGCCCCACAGAGGCCTCTCCTATCTCATCCCCTTCTCTCCCTCAGTCTATCTCCTTAGCATCAGAGTGTTTTTCAGTTTGGGAAGAAGAGTAGAATGTCTCAACTCCCAGCCTGCAGGCTGGATGAATCATGTGCTGGCTATGGCCATGCCCAAGTGGCAGTTGGAACAGAGTTCTTTTCAGAAAAAATGAAAATAGTAGTAAAGGTACAAAGATATGCAAAAGAGTAATGTCCAAAAATTTTGACAATTTTTAAGGTGTATGGATTTTAACTCCCAGAACTCTCCAGTATCATGTGCATCCATATATCTTAAAATTGCTGACATTGACAAACACTGCAATAGAGTTTAAAAGTAAATCATTTATTTAAAAAACAGATTTTTCAAGTATTAACACCAAAAAAATCTATCAAAAGGATAACAGTCAAAGTAGGTGTTTGTGACATTTCTATAAAAAGTTAACATTGGTTTTCTCATTTTGTATATAATTATTTGTTCAATTGTATTATTTACCTTAACAATGAATGTAAATGTAAGTAAAAATGGAAATGCTGTGTTTTTATCTTTTAATGTTATAAAGACATAAAATGTCTAAAGTTTCCCATTGAATAGATTCTTGAAATAACAATATGAAACATAATACAGAATAAAATTAATTCTAGTGGTAACTTAATGTATTAAAGAAATAATACTATCTATATATTTATTCTATTTCTGTACAGTAGCTTTGACGAGTCTTAACTATAAAATATTTGATACCATTTAAAGAAGCCTAATCTTATTCTCTGTGTTTTGCTATGATTTAATTATTGAAAACAAGTTTAGAAATAGCCATAATTAATATGATTATAACTTTAGGACATTTAAGAGCCTGGTAAATCAAATGTTTCATAACAGAAGCAACAATTCCATTACTTACTTACTTACTTACGTACTTACGTACTTACGTACTTACGTTCTTACTTACTTATTGTTTACATCTTGCCCCCTCATTAAATATTAGCTATTTTACATTATAAAAACATTAAAACAGCTTATAATGGATATTAGTCAGGATTCAGGCTGGGCTATAGTGCTGGCATGGCATTGGTCATACTTTGTAATGATCTTATGTGGGTTCAGGATATGGATAATATAGATATTCTGGTTTCTTTGATGTCTCAGCAGGCTTCAGTACCATTAACCACAATATCCTTCTGAGATGAGAGTGGGAAGCATGGTACTGTGGTGGTTTATCTTTTATGTGGAATTGATTTCAGTCATCATTTGTAGAAGGCGAATCAAAAGTCCCCATTTCATAGGTATATTATCTGATTGGTACTTCCATTGAACTGAAAAAGTTCTGTAAAGAACTAGTTATCACTGGAAATAAACGGTTTTTGATGAGATTCCACCCAGGTAGGTGTTCTCCACTGCCTGATCCTGTTTAGCTCCCTTGTTCACAAGGGAACTATAGAACCTGAAGCAGTAGAAGAGATGACTTGACACTTTGATGAAATAAGATAGATGAATCTGACCAAGCAGAGGTATGTGTCTGTGCTCAGGCCTACCCCGTGGTAATAAGGAATGATAGTCTAATATCTAGCAGCTTTATATAAGGTGGCAGGCTTCCTTTCAGTGAGGAACCAAGTACACCTTAGGCATTTTTCTCTGAGATTCACTTGAATCTTGACTTCCCATGAAGAGTTCTAGGGGGTGACTTGATTATATGAACTGGAATTTCCAGATTCTATATATGATTTCTAACACCTGGGGCATTGACCCATATTCTTCCTTCTTTGGAGGTCCAACTTGCATCGTCACAGTGGTGTCACATGATGTATCGGGACTTCCCCCCCTTTGCTAAACCTGGCATGGGTGTGGCCAGCATGTGACACATTCGGCCTACGTGCTGCGAATTTAACAGCCCTGAAATAGATTGTCAAAACTGCTCTTTAGGAGGGTGATTCTGCTAGTGGCCTTGGGAGAAGCTGTGGTGTGTTCCCTACTGAAAAGATGCTGTCTCAATCCAGTGATAAACCACTTCTGAATCATTGTCAAAATATTAATTTTTTTGCAAATCTATAAAATTGCTAAAAGTTAACCTTGACTCAAATACTTGACTAAAGAGCTTTTGCCCCCCTCCTCGAATGGTATGGCTGTTGTGTGTTTTTAAATTGTGTATTGTTATGTTTGTCTTTTTTATCCCCTGTCTGTACCCCCTTCCCTGACTTGAATTGTGAGCCGCCCTGAGTCCCCTTCGGGGAAAAGGGCGGCATATAAATGTAATAAATCCAATCCAATCCAAATAGGCTTTAGCTCAGGATTC
Source organism: Thamnophis elegans (assembly GCF_009769535.1). NCBI lineage: Eukaryota > Metazoa > Chordata > Lepidosauria > Squamata > Natricidae > Thamnophis > Thamnophis elegans. Next base: position 32,146,099 of record NC_045548.1, on the reverse strand, counting down.
AGAAAAATGAACAATGCTTGAAAACTTAGATTTGCGACAAAATGTTATAGAATGAAATTATTAGATGAGTGAAAACAATGATAAATGTCTTTGTCCAGATGAAATTATAAGAAAAGAGAAAAACCGTGGTCACTCAAGTATGGATTGCTTCAAATTTTTTGATCATTACTATTGTGAAGTAGTTTTATTTTTATTTGAAATTACCTTCCACAATAAATATGAACTACATATTATACTATAATTTAAACATATTTATTAAATATAATTAAATTTCCTGTTATCTTTGGACAAAATTTCTAGAAAAGCAACATTTTCCAAAGGGACTTGAATTCCCCCAAACTGGTTATTAAGGATATATATTAATAGCACAAATATATTTTTAAGACTCTAAGCACAAAGAGTTGTGCCTTTTTTGTTATTGTTTTGTTCTTGAGTTCCCCAAAACTGTATATCATGCATGATCTGGCAAACAGTTCAAGGTTTAGCTGGCTTAGATCAATGTGTTTGGATCACTTTGTTTAGTAAGATCGATGCAATGTAATGAAGTCTGTTCTCCAATTCCCTGCTAAGGATCACTGCAGGGAATAAGAAGGCATCTATTTTATTATAAAGCATGAAAACATTATCTTTGAAGATTTTCCCATTTTATATAAGGATTTGGCTATACCTTTCATTCTGTTTTGCTCAAATTTTCGATATCCCTTGCATTAAAGTGCCCTAGGAAATAATCTTTCATTTTGGGTCAGTTAATTTTTCTTAGAACAGGCATGTCTTTCCATACATAAGCCCATGAAAACACAAGGGCCTCCCTTTTATATTCTCCATTATAGCATAGCATCCTTTTTTATTTTTCCAGTCCACTGGAATATTGGAAATAAATTATAGAAAGGGAAACAGAGAAGGTCTCTGAAAACAAAACAGAATCAAATTTGGTATGGCAGGGGAAAAGAAACAATAACTTTGAAAATGGACTAGATCTGCCTGGGTCTGCAAAGAAAAAAGACTGCCCCCCCCCCATGTGACCAGCAGTTGAATGATGGTTCAGGATGCTGCCTAAAATACTAATAATAATTTTATTATTTATGAATGCAAATTCTGAGTTCCAAGTTCTTAGAAGACAATCACATGAAATGTTGGAAGAAACTAAGAAATATCACATAAGTTGTCTTCTTCCTGTGTATAATAATTACGATAATGCAGTATAAAATTAATTTTTTCCTCTTGTTGAAAGGAGTGTTCATTTTATTGCTTCATAAATGCCAAGATCATGTAATGCTATTGAGGTGGTCACCTAATATTCTAAAAAGACATTTCTTTCCTCTTCCATTATATTAACAGTAAATGATTTAATCATTGCTAACTAATGAACATTTTAGTGGTTAAGTAACCCACTCTTATAAGTAACATTTAATTTTATCATTTTAAAACTTTTTTAATATAATAAAGATAGGCCAAAGTTCTTAGACATAGAATGACATTGAAAAAAATCAGTTTTTATTCCCTATAATGATGAATAGTGTTTGGGATCCAATTAAAATGACTTCATTTTTTTTAGTTATCAGAGTGCTTCCCTTGTTCTGTTTTCTCACCATAGATATGATAGAACCCAAATCAATGTATAATGCCATGTACTTACCGTAGCAGGGCCCAAACCCTCTATCTAGGAAACCAATGATACACTTATATTAGAAGATTGCAGGTTTATTTGTAAGAAATATGAAAATAAAATTCATTTTTTCTCATTATGGCTTGGAATTAGCTCCAATAAACTCATGTCCAAACCAATGAAGATACAGTATAGAATTAAAGATGGCATAGAAGTGCTTTAAGATCCAAAGAAATATGCAATTAAATTTACAACGCATCCTTGTCACAGTTTACATTAATCTGATTTGGTTGCAGTCATTGTTCAGCTAAAACTTTAAATTCTTCTTTATTGCCTATTAAGATGGCTGTCGGCTGATTAGCATGCATATTAGCAGTGTCTTTTTTACAGTAGGTTCTGTAATGCATCTATCTTTCTGGCATTGCCTGTTTTTGTTATTGCAGTTTTTGGATTGCCATGAGTTTTAGAAATGTGTAATCAGCATAAACAATTTCTAGAGTGATTATTCATAGTGATTCCTGAAATTTTTCATAATGGGTAAATCAAGAGCTGTGGTTAGAATGCTGTATTGCAGGCTATTTCTGCTGACTACTGGCTGCCAGAAGTTTGGCAGTTCTATTCTCATGAGCTCAAGGATGACTCGGATGAGGACCCAGATTGTTGGTTGCAATATGCTGACTCTGTAAACTGCTTAGAGGGGGCTGTAAGGCACTGTGAAGTAGTAAATAAGTCTAATTGCTATTGTTGTCATGTAAATTCACTTTCTCCAAAGCCATTCATTGAATCCACTAGCTATTGCTTACTGAGTTTAAGTATGCAAGTGAATAATTTGGAAACCCTTTGTAATATTAGGAGTTTGGAATAGAAGAATTTATATTATTATTAATTTACTGTTAATTGTATTTTAAAATTAATTTGACCTTGACTTGTAATCAACTTGTTGGATATAATAAGTTTAAGAGTGCCGATTGGAAAATTCCAATTTCCTAATTTCCGAAGAGCCGAGGTGGCGCAGTGGTTAAATGCAGCACTGCAGGCTACTGCTAGATCAGCAGTTCAGCGGTTCAAATCTCACCGGCTCAGGTGAGCCTTCCATCCTTCCGAGGTGGGTAAAATGAGGACCCGGATTGTTGGGGGCAATATGCTGACTCTCTGTAAACCGCTTAGAGAGGGCTGAAAGCCCTATGAAGCGGTATATAAGTCTACTGCTATTGCTATTGCCTAAGCCACATCTGAATTTTGTGGTTAGAGGGATGTTCTACATTGTGGCTTGTATGAGTAATTTTCACTGATGCTTTAAATGCAGTTTTCCCTGATTAAAACAAACATTAATTAGAAATAGCATTCTCTTTTTTCATCTGAAACTTTTTTTTACTTGTATAGTAGGGAATAAATTTAAAATGTTATCACTAAAACTATAGATCTATCAAATTGAGATAAGTAGGCTAATAAATTTCAAAAGTATGCATATATAAAAAGATTGTGTAAATCTGTCATCTTTGTATGCTCTTCATCTTCATTGTTTCATAAAAGGTTATTTAAAATGCTTATCCAGAACTTCATTAAAATAATGTTATAAATTTCAGTTCTCAAGAGGCAAATGTTTTTGTATTTGTTTCTAATTTTGTACTATACAGAATACGTCAGAATCAATGCAGTGTAATAAAACAGTAGAAATAGCAACAAAAAACAGTTTTTTGAATAATATTTTACAACTATCCAAAATAATTGCATAAATAGTAAATTGTACAGACAATCCACATGTTGCTGAAGGCAGACATTGTCATTTGGTGTCATTTATGTTTATTCCTGTCTTTTTCAGGTCTGGATCATAGCTTTATGCATAGAACCTTTTGTTTTAGAATAGGAATATGGTATCCATTCTTGAGTAATATGAATTATTCTACAAATAACTTGTAAAATTCTTGCATAATAAGATATTAATCAAAGAAGCAAAGGACTCTATTAGAAGATCCAATAGTTAGTGAAACTATTAACAATTAACTAGGCATATCTAACCTTTGTGAATTACCAATGTGTTTGCCTTACTATCATTTTTTAAAGGAAAATTATATTATTTTGCTTTGAAATACTCTAAATTCACTCCATGCCATGTTTCATAGACTGCATCTATGTAGGATATTTGTCAGAGGTGGGTTCCTACCATTTTGGATTGGTTCGACCGATGGGTCGCTGGAACCTGCCACACCCCGAACCAGTTTTTTTGCACTGCGCATGCACGCGCAGCATACATCAACTGCACGGTGCAGCCATGAGCAAACCAGCAGTAGTGACTGCCAGAACCCACCCCTGATATTTGTGTAAAGTTATGACTCCTATTACCTTTATCATTAATTTTAAAAGGTGGGCATTGGCTGTAATGATACCTGTATCAATTATACCATATTGAACTGTGGATGGAAGTTTACAAGATTACTCATCCAAAGAATTGTAGAAAAATACAGATATTGTACAAAGTCGTATATAACAACAATATGATGTCAAGACGCTGCAGCATTCTAGCTGTTGTTCATAAGGATTAAACATTGTGGAGGTGCTGCAGTAATTTTAAGTTCAAACAAAGTAGCTTTTTCGAAGGGGTCTGCCATCTGCCATAACTTCAAACCAGTAGGTAACTGGTCATAAGTCAAAGGCAACCTCTATAGAAAATTATTCCTGGTCTGTTGAGCTTATCTTGCCACATATTTTCTAGTTTTTTTATATGGAAAAGCAGCATTTCTTCTTTGCAGTTCAATTTTTTATGCTGATTTTGTCTTCCACTGGGAAAAGCTGAAGTAAAGGAATTGTGCCTTCTCAACTAGAGCTCCTGCCAAATTTTATTTGTTTAAAAATGTCAGTGATTTTATTAAAACTGAATGAATGCTCAAGCATTGGCTAAGTGATAATACCACATTCTAGTTACGGAAAACTTTAAAAAATATAGGGATCTGTTTTGTTTTTAGGAACTTTGTTACTTGTTGCTTTCCAGTTTCACATTGTATTTTGCAGAACATAAATAAATGTGTAAATTGCCTTATCTTAAATTATTTCAATATAGTGCTAACTAATTTGAATCAGGTTGCAGCAAATTTAAGAGCAAATTATTAAGCTACATAATAACACAAGTCATCAATATCCATTAGGTTATATTGCTTAGCTTTCATTAGGAACATTATTTTGCTTTAACTTCTTAAAAATCCTAGACATTGCAGAAAATGGTAAGAGATCATTACTGAATATTCTGTAACCTTTAGTCAGCACAAACTGAAAACCAAACTTGGAATTAATTCCATTATGTACAAATTAATACTTAAAAATGCCATGTATCACACACAAAATTATATTCTTTCTAATTTGGAATTGGAAATGAAGTACCTTTAGGGGATTTTAAATAAGGATGTCTTTCTGATTTGTATGCTAGTTTATTAGACATGTACTGTATGAATTGACTCGAGTAGCTGATCTGGTGCCTTTTTATTGAATTGGGAATTGCAGTCCAGCATGAGTGGAGGATAGGAAAGTCGGTATTTGAGCAGTTTAAAAAACAACTGAAACAAGCTTCACATCTTTTGATTATTTAATTCCTTTTACAAATAATTAGAATGAGGTAACACAATGGTTCTCAATCTGTGGTCCGTGGACTCCAGGGGGCGGGCCACGATGCCATTACAGGAAGTCTGCAAAGGGTTGAAAAAATGTTATGATTTAAATCATGAATTAAGTCTTGGGGTCCGAGGCCATGGCCTGTCAATATATTTTTATTGTTTTTACATTTAAAACTGTAGCACCGCGAAGTCGTAGTGACCATACAATCACATTATATACAGATAATCTCATCCAATAACTATTAGCCTACTTAATACATTATCTATTCTTCTATCCAATCACATTATTTACAGTTTGTTCCAGTCTTGTCACCTTGTCTTATATCAATCATAAAATCTGTTCCAAACTTTATAATATTCCGATTCCCTTTATTTTTTAGTTCGAGGTGAGCCTGCCTGCTCCACACAGGCCAAAACGTCCCTAATTATGTCTAACTAACCACAAAAGGTATTTAAAGGGGTTCATGGTGAAGAAAAGGTTGGAAACCAGTGGTAAAGGGTTTTATTTTCAAAACGTTAGAATTTCCTGGAAATTTTATACCAAATTTAATATTGCTAAAAGTGACACTGTGGGATCATTTAATATCCATAATGTTGTGTCTTAGCTTGTCTATATAGCAAAACATTTCAATCCAAATCAAAGATTACACAGTCTAGTTCAGTGTTTCTCAACCTCTTGACTTTAAAAGGTACCATCTGAGTTGGTATTGACTTATGAAGTATGGCAGGCCTTGTTTACACATAATGCTAATGGATAAACCATGATCAGCAAATCTCAAATCCGTGCGACAAATATTTTTCTATCATAGTATAATATATGGATACAGATATGGAATTATATACATTAGTGAATTTTCTCTTAGAATGGTTCTATACAAGCTTTGTGGATTTGAATTCCTGCCAAAAGGGTTAGATACAGAAAGAGACACAATAAAGAAAAATACATTTCACTTTTTAATATGATATATAAAAAGCACCTGAATAACAACATGATTGAGATATAAAGAGTTCCTCATTGTTGTATGCTTATACTTTAGGCTGGTGGCAAAATAAATGTATTAAACTCCTGAATCATAGACCCCTTTTTATATACCAACATTATCTGACAATTGCATTTTATAGGTATTTTACTGTTGCAAGTTTAAAAGTATTAAAGAAATAGAATATAAGGTTTTAAAATTTATCTATCTACAGTTCTCAACTTACAACAGTTCATTTAATGACCTTCCCAAGTTAAAATGGCATTGAAAAATGTGACTTATGACCATTTTTATAGTTATGACCTTTGCAGCATCCCCATGGTCAAATGATGAAAATTCAGATGCTTGGCAACTGTCTCATACTTAGACTTTTGCTGTGTCCCAGGATCACGTGATCACCTTTTGCAATCTTCTGACAAGCAAAGTCAATAGGGAAGCCAGATTTCCTTAGCAACTGTGTTACTAACTTCACAGTTGCAGTGATTCCCTTAACAACAGTGGCAAAAGAATGGTCATAAAATTTGGCAAAATCCACTTAAATGTTTCACTTAACAACAGAAATGCTGGGCTCAATTGTAAGTCAAGAACTACCTGTATACAAAGTCTTCGACTTACGGCCACAATTGAGCCCAAAATTTCTGTTGTTAAGCGAGACATTTGTTAAGTGGATTTTATATTATATTTATGTATATAATATATATATGCAAGAGAGTGAATGTGTATGTGTGTTGTAATTGGAACGATTAACTTTGTTGCTAAATAGGAAGTTGCATGATTGCAGATATGTTTTCTGACTAGAAAGAAACAAGACTACTCAGTTTCACACCTTTGGCTTCTCTTTGCCTCTTAAACATTTCCTTGCCCCTTGGAATTCCTTAATGCTTGCTTATTTGTACTGCAGCCCAGGAATGGGAGCCATGGGCTTACTATAAAAACAGTTTACTTTCTGAAATCCCTTTCCTTCCAGACTTTTCACATAGCAAGGGTGAAAAAGAGAGAAGACACTGTGAAGGTTGCAAACGATTGTAAATGGGCTGTAAAGTTATTTTTTTTAGCAGAATCATAACTTTCAATAATTGCTGAAAGAATGGTAATTGAAGACTACCTGTAAATTAATACAATTGACGTCTAAAAGCAACACAAAGCTATGGATATTTTATAGAATTCATTCTCATAGTTCCATCCACTATTTGAAAATGAATGTATTTAAAATCCTTTTTTTCCTTTTGTTGCAATATGTCTATTTTAGCCGTCAGACTCCAAATTGGAGATAAGTTTAAAATATCGACTCTGAAATGAATATTACAGATTTAAAATTCGGTAAACTTCAAAAACTGAATTTTTATGTTACATTCTAAGCTACACAGTATATAAAAAAATGAAGTACTTATAATATAATTTCAAGTTGAAATAAGTGATTTTTAGGAAAATAATATGGACAAAGTTTTAAAGAAGTATAAGGGTTTTCCCTCTCCATAACATAAAACATAAAAACTTTATATAAAACTACATTTGAAATTGTCTGTAATGGGCTGTTGAAATTATGTAAGGATATGGATATTAACTATGCATGCTTTCTACACATTCTTTTTGCTGCTTAAATATTAAGAAATCCCAGTTTCTTGCAAAATGTGAGTGCATAAATAATGGCTAAATATAATGAGAAGAATACATTGTTGAAATTAATAGACAAGCAAAAAATGATAAATGGCATTTTTTCTTGATAGAACTACTTTTTCTTGATAGAACTACCATGTTTCCCTGAAAATAAGATGTCTCTGGGTAATAAGCCCAATCAGGCTTTTGAGGATATGCGCTAAAATAAGTCCTCTCCCAAAAAGAAGCCCTCCCTGAAAATATTGCAACACAGCAGCTGCCATGAGGTTACCACGCTCATCATCATGCACTCAAAAATAATAAGACCTCCCCCAAAATAAGGCCAAGCGCTTATTTTGGGGGTCAAAAGAAAATAAGACCCTGTTTTCAGAAAAACATGGTATTTGTACTCTTATTTTAGAGTAAGCTGTTGAAAATTATAAGAAAATTAAGAAAATAGTAGATGGACCAAAAGAAGCCTTTTGTTAAACATCTTATTGTTATACAGAGAGAGAGACAGACAGACAGACAGACAGGGGGGCCTGTGATCAGGTTAAAGAGGACAATATTAAATGACAACCTTGTTTTTAATCTGCAATCAATAGTTTGACGTAGAAATTGTGACATTATTATAAAATCATTTAATAACTAAAAGTAACCACTGGAAAATTATTGTCTCTGTAGTTAATTAGACAAAATGACAGTAAACTCTTTTTTGCCTCCAAGTATTTATATTGAGGACAATAGTGGGCATGAGATTATCATCTTCTTTTATACGAACAGGGAGCTAATAGTCATTCTGGCTCCCTCTTATGGCCGATTGAGAAAAACAGCAACCAATCACATTTTACAGTATGTTTAAAGAAACAGGTATAGCATTGCGATATGATTTATTATTGCCAACCCAACCATTAGATTATATTCCTAACAGTCACTTAATGTTCAGAGAACAATGAAATGAAGTACAGAGTAGAATATCAATTTCTATACTCTTTTATCTTCAACTTTATTCAGTGCTAAAGGCTCACATCTAGAGTAGTATTTTTTAAACTTTCTTTTTCCTCTTGTGGCCCCTTCCCTTTTAAAATTTATTGAGGACCCCCCCCCAAAAAATAATTTTTTGTTAAATGTATTGATAGTTGCTGCATTTAAATTAAAATTAGTTTAATTAGTTTAAATTAATATTAGTTGCCACTACCACTTCTCACAATTATTTGATTGGATTTTAATATTGTGACATTTTTCAACATAGGCTGAGAAAATAATTTGAACTTCTTGGTTCAAGAGTTGTAAAAATTGTTAACTCATTCCTGAAAATTGACAAGAAAATTTCTCAGAGTGAGGAGGAGAGAGACAAGAATTTCTAAAATAGGTGTGAGTAGCTGTAGAACCTGCACAGGTTCTCATAAAGCTGCATGCCATCAGATATTGCTTGGGAAGAACTTGCATTCCTTTTATAGTGAAATTCCTACAACCTCAGAATAAGGGAAGGACAATATAGACCAAACAATCACATAATACATAAAGGATTTTCAGAGAGAATGTTCTCACAATGTCAAGTAACAGGAATGCAAATAAATACAATAGCACTAGGGTTGTGTGGAATGAAGGATGGTGTGAGACACAAGAGAGAGGAAGGAATAGAGCATATTTCCAAATATTCAAATAAGTATGTTTCGCATATTTTAATTGTACGTACTTCAGCTTGAATTTTCTTCTGTTTGCATTCTTAAGCATTTGTCTAAGCTTTGTATCAAATTTATAATTTATTGTTAGCTTTCAAGATGTGACCATCATGACAAAGATCTTACAAATTTTTATATAGAGTACATAACTTATTATATTTACAAATTATAAAAGGATATTTATTCCTCTTCCAATGTAAACCAAAAGTAATTTGATAGAAATCTATTCAGTACAACTCTATCTTTTTCTGTCCTGCACAGCTGCAGCAAGATCCTGGGAAACATACATTTGTTTAAAGAGATGGCAACATATGTTATGTCCCTTGTGCACAATGAGAAATGCATTTTCCCCTTGGAGTCTGAAATTGCTGCAGTCTTATTCTTGCACTGTCAACTTAAAATATTTTCTTAAACATCTAAATATTTTAACGTTAACTTTTAATAGATTTATATGCCGCCCAATCCCATAGGACTCCGGGAGGCTTACAGATAAAGTTAATATGAAGAGTTAAAAATAAGGAACAATTTAAAAAGAAACAATTTAAAACAAGACACCATACACTCAATCTGAGTGGGGCTGGACCTCATTCCTGAGTCAACAGCCCCAGGCCTGCTGGAATAGCCAGGTTTTAGTGGCTTTTGGGAAGGCCGAGAGAGTGGGGAGGGTCCGGATCTCTACAGGTAGGTCGCTCCACAGGGTCGGAGCAGCTACAGAGAAGGCGCTCCTCTGAGGAGCCGCCAGCCGGCATTGTCCGGTCGACAGCACCCGGAGAAGGCCCAGTCTGTGAGTTCTTATCGGCCGTTGGGAGGTATGTGGCAGGAGGCGGTCTCCCAGATATCCAGGTCCTAAGCCATGTAGGGCTTTAAAGGTGATGACCAGCACCTTGAATTGTGTGCGGAGACTGATCGGAAGCCAGTTCAGCTTGCGGATAGGTGTAATATGGGTGTATCTAGGTGCACCCATAATCGCTTGCGTGGCTGCCTTCTGGACTAACTGTAGTCTCCGAACACTTTTCAAGGGCAGCCCCATATAAAGCGCATTATCGTAATCGAGCTTAGAGGTGACGAAGGCATAAGTGACCATTCAAAGTGCCTCCCGGTCCAGATAGGGCCGCAACTGGTGCACCAGGCAAACCTGGGCAAAGGCCCCCCTGGCCACAGCCAACAAATGATGTTCTAATGTCATTTTGTTAATGATATTGTCTTTACTAGTTACACTCCATTCAAAAATTCTGCTAATACTAAATACTTGTTTAATAGGATCTTTTTGGCTACAGACCAGAATATGTACAACATAAATGGGATCAATTAGCAATTAAAATTCCTAATAGTTGTTAAACAACCAAAGCGGTAATTATGCAAAATGTATCATGTGGATAGAAGATTTTCCAGAGGAGGGGAAGGAGTGGTCACCTGTGGGTATTTTCAAAGCCTGATTGGTCCAAAGACTGAGAGCAAACTCATAAATACTGGTGCCTTCCAGTCCTATCCCAGTTTCCTCTCAGTCTTTTATGGTCCAAGAACTGTTGAGAATTATTCCATGGTAGGATTTCTATTTGTTCCAATTTGGTCTCATTTGGTTTAATTGAGCATTTTAAAAAGGTTTTCTAAATTGTTAAATTCTGCAGCTGCGGCCCCAAGGGACAGTTTTCTGCCCCGGGCGGTTGGGGAGGGCCCTGTGGGGCATTCTGCCCCCCCCCTCCCCGCGGGCCTAGAGCCTTAGCCCTATCCCCGGGATTGCGGGGGTGCCAGCTCTTGCTCCAGCTGCTGGAGCGGCAGCTTTCTTGTTTGAATGGCCGTGAGAAGCGGCAGCGACGCCACAAGGCGCACACAAGCCGCTTGTGGAGCCGTCGCTTGATTCGGGCGGCTGCCGCATTCCTCTTTCGGCTCTAGCTGCTAGGAGTGTTCCTGGGGGTGTGTGTGCCTGGATGCCATGTGGCCTCCCCCGACCTTGGCTGCATTAGCGCGAGCCTTGGACGCCCAGCAGAGCCGCTGGATCGGAAGGGAAAGTTCCGGTGGCCATTTTGGTTGGTTGCCACGTGCGCGAGGATCGCTCTTCGGCCTACGGGCAGTAAGGCTGTCGCGGTGGCTCTCCCTTGGCATAGCGGACGATGGAACAGCAGACCCAGGTCCCGGTGGGGCCTACAGCGGCTTGAAATCCTCCATTCCTTCCGGCTGGACGCACAAGTGGGGTAATGGAGGAGGGCTCGGATATTCCCCAGGGCCAGGTGCCAGGCCTGGTGTGAGGTGAGGAGGCCCAGTGCAGGGGGTGGAGTCGGGTGTTTCCCCCCCTGAGGAAACCAGAAGGTACAAAGGCATCGAGGTAACGTCTGCCAGGGCGGTGAGGCTGGGTCAGATGGGGCCTCTGTCAGGGACAGGTCCTGGTCTCCTCAGGCCCTTTTCGGCCCGCTCCCTCCTAAGGGTTTAGCCCTTCTTCGTCCTAGGCCTCTCTAGGCAGGTTTCATCTTTTTCCGAGTGGGGGAGATTCCCCTCTCCCTCCTACTCAGGGGATCCCTTGGGGGGGGGTGCTTCGGGGAGATCCTACCCCTTGTGCAGGTTGGCTCCCCAGGAGCCTGATTCTGCCTATGGTGATATTGAAAATTTGGATCAGCTACCTGAGGGTCTTAAGTGGTTTTTTTCCCCCCTGCCTTTTGCGGGGCATTGCCCGGCGAGTTGTTTGCTGCTTCCTTTACAGGCATGGATGCCTGGGCCGCGCCCAGTATTGGGCTACATCCCCTTCCATGGTTAGTGAGGCTTCGGTCAATGGGGAGGAGAATCTCCAGGACTTGGGTTCTCAGAGGACGTGGGTGCAGCCCCATTGGATGAGCCCGTTTCCTTGGGCTTCTTTGCCCCAGACATGTTCCAAGTTTTCTTGGCCATGACATGGAACGCACCTAGGTGCGAACTGGCCCTCGGTACATACACCTAGGGATCCTGGCAGGGCCATGCTTTCTGCCACGGCCACGAAAAAGGAGGTGATTCCGGCTCCTCCCTTGTTTATGGAGGCCCTGACCAACCGGTGGGCGCATCCCTCCAACTTCTTGTGTCCTGGGCGCATTGGCCGCTGGCACTATGGAGAGCCTGTGGCTTAGTGGCTAATATAACTGCCTAATATGTAACACAGCCAAGGTTCGATTCCCAGTAAGGGTATGGCTAGCTGATGAGAGCTAAATAGCTTGAAATACTATACTCCTTTCGGGTGGCATCAGACAATGCGGCTGTTAGTTGAAGCCGGAGGATGAGCGTGCTGAGCTTACCTTAAGGGAGCACTTTATGGCCTCTACAGGGGCTGTCAAATCCACAACCTCGGCCTTCTGTTTTTAGCCGGGCCGCGGTCATGTGGCTTGCACTGTTGCAGGGGCACATTCTCTTCCAGGACAAGCGGCTCCACCAGGATCTCTTCTAGATCAGGGCGGCCTCCAGTTTTCCGCAGATGAGACCCTGGATTCACTCAAGTTGCGTCCAGTGCTCTGGCCACTTCGGTCACATCTCTCAGGCTCCCGTGGCTGCGTCTCTGGCTGATGGCCACCTGGACCTAGTGGACCTACTCCTTGGGGGGGCCCTCGACCCTGTTCTAAAAATGGAGGCAGGGGTCAGTTCGTTCATCTAAAAGCTGTGAAGCCCATGTCTGAGTCTCATTCTTGTCATGTGCCACAGTATAGGGCTTCAGATTATGTCTCTAACCAGCATTCCTCTTCTTTTCGCTCTGTCAGGCAGTTACCCAGGTCGTCCTTCGGGATGGGAACGGCTTCCATCGCCAGTCCAGGCGGACCTTTCGCGGAGGGGGTGGCCGTCCCTACCACAGAGGGAAGTGACTTGAACTCGAGTCGTCCCATTGGCGGCTGTCTTGCCTCTATGCAGATCACTGGGGCAAGATCACGTCGGATGCTTGGGTCCGAGCCACGGTTCGTCACAGTCTCAGGTTGCCTTTTCTCTCCACCCCTCCAATTCTCTTCAGGGCATTCCTTCTGTCCCGGAGCCTGTAGTGCAGCCGCCTGATGGGTCAGTCCATCGCCCTCCTTCTCGACTTTCGGGCAGTGGAGGTGGTTCCTCTAGAGGAACGGGGCCTGGACCACTTCTCCCACCTGTTTGTGGTTCCGAACGGGTGACTGGTGGGCTTTCCGGGACCTCATACGTCTAAATGTTTTCTAGTGCACCGGCGATGCGAAAGTCTTCCCTCATTTCTGTCCTCCTGGGCATCAAGCAAGGGGACTTCTGGGCCTCAGGGGTTCTCACGGAGGCCTATCTTCGGGTCCCCATTCTGGCCGGTCATCGCAGGTTCCTGGGGTTCTCCTGCGGGAGCTGTCACTACCCATTCAGGTAGTGCTCTTCCCTTTGGGCTGGCTTCCGCTCCCCGGGCCTTCGCGAGGGTTCTGGCGGCCCGGGCAGCTCATCTGCACTCCACCCCAGTGGGGCTCCAATGTTCTTTAGATGATGTCTTGGTTCAGGCGGGGTCTCTTCCTCAGGCCTTTTTCGGTTCTTCAGACCCCCTTCCAGAGGCTTCAGAGCCTTGGTTTCTCGGTGGATTTCCCCAAGAGCCACTTCTTCCCCTCCTCGCGCATTCTTCACCTGGCGTCAGTCAGAGTCTCAGTGTCGGGGGGGTGCGTCTGTCCCAGGAGCGCCACAGTGGCCTGCGTCAACTGGCAGAAGGCGTTCGCGGAGGTCAGTTGGTTTCAATCCTCACTATCTCAATTAGTGGGTAAGATGGTTTCTTGTATCGGAATAGTCCCGCGGGCAGGGCTTCTTCGGCCTTTTCTGGGGGAACTCGTTCCTTGTCAGCGGGGGCGATTGAGCTCTTCTCTGCGGATCTTCCGCCTCCCGGTGGGGATCTGGGTCTCGTGGGGGTGGTGGCTGTCCCTGGCCATTCAGTGGGACTGCTGCTTCGGGGAGCCGGGCAGGACGAGCATCACCGCGGACGCGGGCCTGTTCGAGTGAGGGGGCCTGGTGGGCTCCCGGATGGCTCCAGGCAGGTGGTCGTTTTCAGACCTTCGCCACAGCATCACTTGGTTGGAGCTGGAGGCGGCCTGCCAGGGTCTGCGACACCTCAGGCCTCTGTGCTGGGACATCACGTGCTCCTCCTGATGGACAATGTGGCCACCAAGGCCCACATCTGTCGTCTGGGGGGACCCACTCTCTGGCTTTCTGGCTGGCAGCTCTGAGACTGGGCACCTGGGCGGAGAGACACCGGTTGTCCTGGGCGGAGAGACACCGGTTGTCCTGGGTGTTGGACCACGTTTCCGGGCTCTCTTACGTCCCGACGGTTTGGCTGAATCGGGTGACTCTGGTCAAGGGCGAGTGACAACTCCATCCGTTGTTGTTTTGGGGGGATCTGTCGAGGTTCAGCTCTCCTCTGGTGGTTCTTTTCGCCTTGCCCGCGAGCTAGCCTTTTCCCTGGTTTTTCACCCGTTTCCTTTCCCAGTCTGCGGAGGGCGCAGGCGCCCTCGGGGCAGGTGGCCTGTGGGCCTTCTGTATGGGTTTCCTCCTGCCCCCTGTGTTCCGGGGTCCATTCGGATGGTAGAGGGGTCTGGTCTTTGTGGTAGCCCTTTAGGGCCCAGGGCCCTTGGTTCGCGGACCTCATCCAGCTGTCTGTGGCTCCTTTGCAGAGAATCCTGCAGGAGGAGGTGGTCTGGCAGCAGGGGGGTCCTGCTCCGCCCAGAGTCCGGTGATTCCATATGACCGCCTGGCTCTTGAACGGCGGCTGCTGGGGGGCTGGCCTGTCCGCAGGGGTCCTTCGTGTCTCGAGGTGCCTCGGCGCCCTTCTACGCCCGCGGCTGCTATTCCCCCTGGGCGGCCTTTGTCTGGTGGTGTTCTCCTCCTGTCTTTTCTCCCAACAGGGCCTCTTTTTCTAAGGTCATGGGTTTCCTGCAGAAAGGCCTTGTCATCGGCTTTCATGGGCGTTGCGCCGCCGGGTGGCGGCTTTGTCTTTGGTCCTGGTGGAGTGGGGTCTTCTTCCCTCTTTCAGGTTCCCCTGATTGAGCCTTTTCTGTAGGGGGCGTCTAGTCTCGGGCCTTCCTCCACCCACGGGTTCCCCACGTGAGATCTTCCCCTTGTTCTCAGGGCTTTGACGGGGGCCCCATTCGAACCTCTTCGGTCTGTTCGTCGGTGGTTCTGGTCTTTGGGAGTGACTTTCCTTGGTGGCGGTTGCCTCCACCCGGCGTATTTAGGAGTTGGGCTTCCGGGGTTGACCTTTGCCATCTTCTCCAGGACAGGGCGGTGCTTTGCCTTGATCCTATCTTCTTCCCGAAGGTGAACACTCCCTTTCATGAGGCTCGGGAGTTCGTCCTGCCCGGACCCATTCCAATGATAGGGGGGCTCGGGCATCTGTTGGACATGCGCTGTGCTCTGCAGCTTTGCCTCCGGCGGACCGAGGGGGTGGGGGCCACGAGGGCCCTGTCTACCGGTGTTTAGATGTTTAGATGTTTAGATGTTTATTGACATTTATAGGCCGCCCTTTTCCCTGAGGGGACTCAGGGCGGCTTACAATTAATAGGGAGGGAGTGCAAGACAGAACACAAGAAAAAAAAGAAAAATGTGAATAAAAAAAATAAACCAGTAAAACACAACATTCATTTAGCATTCGGGTGGGGCAAAGTTAAGGTCTTATCCCCAGGCCTGACGGGATAGCCAGATCTTGAGGGCTGTGCGGAACGTCTGGACGGTGGTGAGGGTGCGAATCTCCACGGGGAGATCGTTCCAAAGCGTCGGAGCTGCAACTGAGAAGGCTCTCCTCCGCGTAGTCGCCAGTCGGCACTGACTGGCGGATGGAATTCGGAGGAGGCCTACTCTATGCGATCTGATGGGACGCAGGGAGGTAATTGGCAGAAGGCGGTCTCTCAAATAGTCAGATCCACTACCATGGAGGGCTTTATGAATGGTAAGTAGCACCTTGAAGCGCACCCGAAGATCAACAGGTAGCCAGCGCAGCTCACGGAGGATCTGTGTTATGTGGGCGAACCGTGGTACGCCCACGATCACTCGCGCGGCCGCATTCTGTCATGCGACCACTTGGACTTCTCCGGCGCCTTTCGCCTGACATTATTGTCTGGATGCCTTTGCTTCGCCAGACGCGTCCTTTGGTCGGTGGGTCTTGCAGTGAGTGGCAGCTGATGCTCCCCTTGGGCCTTTGTGGTTTCCTGTTTTCCCTCCCTGGGATTATAGCTTGTATATGTCCCACAGGTGACCACTCCCTCCCCTCCTCTGGAAAAAGAACGTTGGTCTTACCTGAACGTGTCTTTTAAGAGGAGGGGAGGGAGTGGTCACGACCCGCCCTAGTGATTTTTCCTTTGGGGCCAAGGGGAGGGCCCGGGTGGTTCCCGGGGGGTTTCGTCGTTGTTGTCGTTTCGTCGTTTCAGTTCTACTGTTCGCCTTCGAGGAAACTGGGATAGGACTGGAAGGCACCAGTATTTATGAGTGTGCTCTCAGTCTTTGGACCAATCAGGCTTTGAGAATACCCACAGGTGACCACTCCCTCCCCTCCTCTTAAAAGTCACGTTCAGGTAAGACCAACGTTCTGTCTCAAAAAAAGGTGTGAACTACATGTTTCACAGAATATTCTTAGTTCATTGGATTGTCATCAGGCTTCCAGAAAGCCATTAGTTTTCCTCAATGCTCTCTACAGCCAGATTAGAGCCTAGATGTAGTTTTTGTATTGGTGTGGTCTTTTCTTGTTTTTGTCACATTTTTGTTAATGCTGTTAGCTATCCAGAGTTGTGTTTCCCCAGATGAGAGACCATATAATTCTAATTAAATAAATTAAAATACTTGTTTTTCTCAACAATTTAGTAATTCATAAAGTTTCAGGTATGTTAAGGCAATAGGGTATATGTTGAATTACCATCTACAATTGTCAAAGCAATTAATCCATCCAATTGCTTTTGAGGAGAGACCTCAAAGTTTCATAGACCTTCTTGTATTTTCCAAAACAGTCTTCAGTTTTTTCATGCAATGTATTTCTGGATCTATTTCTGTACATCATAAATTATTATTGTTATTGTATTTTTTCTCTGGAGAGACCGGTCTATCAGGGCAACCTGGGCTACCCAAATATGAGACAGAACATACTGCTTCCGCTTTTTAAAATTATTGTTATTATTTAGATTTAGAGACCACACAAATCCAGAAAGATTTTGAGTAATTTACAGTTAAAATATGATCATAATAAATCTACAAATGTAAAAGTATTATGAAGACTTCATCATTTAAATTCAACTTTATCCTTAAGAAACACTATTTTAGATTTTGAGTTCACTTATGTTGTCTTTTAAGCTCATAATTGTCTTGTTATTTGTGAGCATAACTTGACAGTCATTTTCAAAACAAGATTAGAGGTCTAAGAACAGTAAGAAGCTGTTAAAATTTCAGTAAAAAGAAAAGCCTACTCTAGTACTGATGGTCAACAGAATAAAAAGAGAAAAGTCAAAATGCATTTCAGGTCATCATTTAGACTTCTATGCTTTTTCTGAGCAAGTGTAGTTAAGGCCTTACTTGTTAGTATCACCTAGTAATTAAACTCTATGGTACTAAAAGAAAAAAAAATAAGATTGAATGTCCCTCTCCCTCTTTTTGTTTTCAATTTTTATTATTTGAATCTATTCACTAGTTTGCTTCCACTTTTGTACTTTATACTTTCATCAAATGGCCCATAAGAAATGTGATCATATTTGTATGCAGTTTCTTTATTCTATATGTAGGATGTACAGCATGTAAATCATTTATATATACATAAACTTCAGTTAAGATTGCAGTATTTCAAAAGAATGAAAATAAGTTTTAAACAGGACTTCTGTAACTTACTCTCCATACACCAACGTTTCTTTAGCAAACTTCTCTTGTGTATTTCAATAAATATTCTTTTGGAAATGTTCTCAACTTCATTTTAATTTTAAAAATACAGAATAATAAATTTAATAAATAAATAAATAAACAAGCAAACAACCATGCAGTTGCAATCTCTTTTTAATATTATTTATCAATACCAGGCTATAAATGCTGCTTAATTTAAAATTAAGCTAAATTAAAATAAACTTAATTAAAGCAAGTTTGGGAGTGGTGGTCTCTGCTAGAGCCCTTGGTGGAGGCTTTTGGGCTAAATTTCAAATGAATTTTATTTAATTTTAAATCATTTTAAATTATTCAGTACAGTATATAATCATTATTTGTGGCATAGTTTTTAAAGAAGCTGCTTTCTTGCTAAGTAGAGTTAGATCTTTAAAGAGAAAAATGTAGCTATTGGAATAGATTAGAAATAAGACAGCTTGATATAAGTTTGTGTAATGCAGCAGCCTTCACCTTTTGTGCACCAGGGATTGGTTAGAGGTTTTTCTGCTGACCAGAGGGGTGGTGGTTTCATGTGTTTTCTGCATTCTGTGTATAGGGCTTTGCTTGTTTGTGCAGCCATTTCTGGCATGCTGCAGACCAGTGCCAGTCCATGGACCGGGGGTTGGGGACTGCTGGTGTAATGTCTCATACTTATAGTTATTAATTTTATGGTTACGGGACTTAAAGCTTCTGTTTGTACTTGCAGTCATCAGGGCCTATCTAGATTTAAAAAAAAATCTGGCAAAAATAAAAGAACAACAACAAAAAAAGAAGTTCCTCCATCAGGCTACTGAAGCCGAATTATTTAGGCAGAAAAATACTTCTTGAACAGGATATAACGTAACTCAGAGTTGAACTGTTGGATTCTAGTACCTTACCCTAGCACTGATGAAACCTAAGAGGAAACATTTGTAAGAAAACTATCAAGCTCAGAGAGTATCAAAAATGCATCAGAAAGACACATCTCATCTATGGAATAATACAGTAATAAATTAAATAGCTATTCTTTCATGATGCTCCAAATTTGCTGTTTGAAGCAGTTCGTTTAATTATAGAACTTGGGTCTCTCTTTCAATATGTTTAAAGAGTTGTTAGTCTCCAATAAGGAACATTTAATAGGGAAAAATCAAAGGTAGGAAGAAAATGTTTGAAACAAGGTATCAAAATTTTCAGTTCTACAAGGAAGATCAGACTAAAAGCCAACGCTTGGTAATTCAGGACTACTTTTATTATAATAGGCACAGTAATAGAATCTTTCTACTTTGAATCTGCTTCCTTCGCCCCCATTATATCTTTATGTGAACACCTCTTATCTGAGGTCTTTTCCTCAAATGTAGTCTTTTTTTGGCCAGGCATATCTGGCTATTTTCTTAAGTTAGTCTCTTGGTAGCTCAATCAATCTGCTTATCCGTTGTAGCCTTGGTAGTGGCTCTTCCAATTGCCCTTTCAAGGTCATTCCCTCTGCCCTCTATGCAAAGAGAATGTGTTTGTCATAATTATTTGTAGAAGTACTGAGAAGATAGGCAACTTGCCAGTTTGAATTGCCTTTCAGATGTACTAAATGTCAGTGGGCCTTATCCTAATATATTGGTCTGGCACAAAATGCATTGTTGATGAAGAGTATTGCCAATCCAAGGCATAGTTGTGATTTGAGAATAGCAAGAGGCCCTTGGATGTAAAATGTTTAAAACATGCTTAATTTTGATAATCCCTTGTGCTTGGTGTACTGTTGAAGTTGACTGTTCAAATAGCTCTGAATGGTTTGGCAGCAGCTGTTTGATTAAAAACTGAATACCAGCCTATCAGGATACCGTTGAACTGGCAGTTTCCCAAGTGTGCAGGATTGCATTTCATCTGTTTATTCTCATGACAGCTGGAGCTGTTTAGTTGCTACTCAGTAGTTTGTCTTCCTCCAGTGGCCAGAATTCCACTGACTGATTACAATGAAAGGAAAAAGTTAATGAAGGCATATGTTAAAGAGGTTTAAAGCTACAGAGGGGTTGGAGAATGGAGGAACAAATACATTATAAGGCATTATTGTTAAAAAAGGGTAATAACATTTAAATTAATGTGTTTTTGATACATGCATTTATGTTTAATCTAATTGAGTTTATAGTTTGTTTACAGGTCAGTCTTAAGAGGTCAAATAAAACTAACACAGCAAGAATTGCTGCAGGACAACCAGGGGTGGGATTTGACAGGAACATGTAGCTCCGAAGATCAGCTGGGAGCAACCGGTTCGCTTCCATGATCAAGTGGGCCTGCCTGCCCGCCCCTGCGCTTTATCTAACTTTATCTTCTCAGCTGAGTCACCCGGCAGAGTGGATTGCCGTGCCTCAGCTGTTTTCCTTCCCAAGCAGCAATCTGGAAGGTAAGTCTTCTCTAAACTGTGCACGAAGCGAGCGAGCGTTCAGCGAACCGGTTGTTAAAACAGATAGGATCCCATCCCTGAGGACAACTACAGTATATGAAATAGGTTATGGAGAAAACTGCTTATATTTGAGAGTCTTATTGCATTCAATACATGGGCAGGATGATAAAACATAAAAGTTTTTCTTCATTGGACAAAGATTGTTATAAAAAGTGTTAATTGTGGTCCAAATAGGCTAATTATAATCTATGGGAAATGTCATTTTTTAAAAGGAATATTTTTTTTCCCCAGACATGATTTCTTCGGTTGTTTTCTAAACTTACAAAATCATGTTTTCTGTGCTATTTTCTATTTCTTGTAAATTTAATCCTACACGTATTTATTTTACTTATAAGTGTTAAGTTTTTTTTAAATATTTCCTTCGACCAGTCATTAAATCTGCATTGTATCCCGTGTTCCTTGCTATAAAGATTGCACTTGTGAAAAAAAACCTAGCACATTATAGTGTAAATAAATCAGGGTATATATGCACAGTTACATAACTATAAACTTCTTGGTTATATAATTTAAACCAAGTATATGAAGATTGTTTTATAAATTATGAAATGGTTGCTGTTTTACATCAATTATTCTAGACTCATAATCATAAGAGAAATTTGCCTCAATTTCATTTTCATCTATGGGTCCTACAGTACATCTGGGAAGCAGCACTGCATTTATTTGAATCTTTTATAGCATTCTTGTTTCCTTATTCAATTCTCCATTCATATTAAGGTGTCTGCTTTTGTATTCTATTTTGTATTGGTTGGTTGATTGAATGCATAGAGGGGTACTTTTTTTTACTTCTACTAATGTCCCCAGAACAGTGTTTACAGTCTAATGTGGGGTAGGCTTTGAAGTTGAAACTAGCCTAAAATTATCAAGATTGCTTTAACTAGATTGCTAAATAAGACTTTCTAAAGTTGAATTTTGTGACATCCAGAACTTTAAGGTGATTGCATCCACTGTTCAAGCACCAGGACTGTGCCTATTTATTTATTTAGATTAATAAAGACTATATATCCCTGCATGGACTCTGGATGATATATAATTAAAACCAATGCAATACCTAAAAACAGGGAAACAATATGACATTTGCTGTCCCACTCTAGTCATGCACTTTAAGCAATATTCCATTAAGACTACATTACAGCCTTATTTTTTGTCTAGTTTTCTTCCATCTTTAAATCAGGAAAAGTGTATCAATTTCAGCTGTGTGTATCCCATGGCCTTTCTTTTACTATGTCTCAGGGGGAAAAATAGAAGAGGTTTTTCTTCACACAATTTAATCAGGTGAATTCTCTGATGTAATTTGCTGTCAAGATAGCACCAGTCATTCATCTGAACATGTTGCAAGATAGGAATATTTATTTATTTACCCTTAAGCTTTAGTGCTTTATCATATGATTTACTGTATGATAAGTGAGGGAAAATTCCGTGAAATAATTTCATAGATGTTGCAGATTAAGAGATTGTCAAGGTTTTTGAAGTTGGAATCAGAAATTTAAATAAATGGCAGCATCTGTGAGATCTTTTTAGGGCATTGTCAGTTACTTTAGAGAAATGTAAAATCAATATAAATACATTCAATAACTCTGCCCATCTTAGAAATATTACTGATTAGAAAAAAAACCTATTTGAAATACAAAGCAAAGAAGCCTAAGCGCTCAGTACTCTTGTGCCTTCTAGAGTTGATTTTCCCTTTGTTTTTAAACAGGTGAAGAACCTCCTGTTGGTTCCACATTTGTTCCACAATTGCTTGTTTCTGTGAATGATAATTTTATATCCTTTCCCTTCTTTACATTTTTCCCACCATGCATAAGCACACATACAGATAGTGCTCAACTTATCCCAAACTTAAATGTTGCTAAGGAGACAGTTAAGTGAGTTTTAGCCCATTTTATGACCTTTCTTGCCACAGTTGTTAAGTGAATCATTGCAGTTGGTAAGTTAGTAACACAGTTGTAAAGTCAACAATCATTGACTTGATTGTCAGAAGGTTGCAAAAGGTGATCACATCACCCAGGACACTGCAATTGTAATCAATACATGCCGGTTGCCAAGCATCCGAATTTTGATCACTTGACTGTGGGGATGCTTCATTAGTGTGAAAATGGTCATAAGTCACTTTTTAAAACTCCTTTGTAATTTCGAATGGTCACTAAACAGATGGCTGTAAGTCGAGGACCACCTGTACAACATATACCACAGAGGTTCCTGCCTGACAATGAATCTGGTACCATGAGAAAAGGCAGTATGTCTAGTCATAGCAACACTAAATATTCAGCTATTGGACAGGAAACTTACCAAGCCATTTGGAATTTAGTTGTTCTTTGTTTGTGACCATATTACCTCCAGGTTTGTTTTCACAGCACCCTGAATTATTCATATGGAAGCCCTATGTTTGTATGGAACAATGGGCCAGATTGGCAGGTGATTGCAGTAAGTATTTTCCACTGGTCACTTTCCAAAAGCAAGTTGGTGGAAATTTTGTATTTTAATTGTGATTCCTGATTTGTTATTTATGTTACGTATCAGACAAAATGTTTTTAAATTTCTGATTTCTAGTTTGTAGAGGGTTCTCAGTTTAAATATAACATGAGGCTTTTTTTCATTCATTTCTTTTTCACATCCTTGGTGTTTAAATGTCAGAAGGAAATAAGCCAGCGGAGTAGGGCAATATGTCCCGACACACTCCTTGTCATAATATTAGGCCAAAATTCCTTACTATTATATGCAAATATGGCTAGTGGATAAAGAGTAGAAAGAATTTTAAAGCAGCTCTTGTTTTCATTGACCCTGCAATAGTTGGGTCATTTTTATAAGAATCAATATTATGACACTGAAATATGTCTCACAGTTTACACATGCAGCCATTCTGTGAAACATTGAAATGTTTTTTCCATTAGTTAGAATGACTTTAAAATCACTAAAATTAACAAACAAGAAAACCATGATAGCAAGTTCAATCCTTCTTATTTGATTTAAAAGTTATGAAAAATAGACTAGCATGGTATGGGTGTTTGTATACATCAGTGACTTAAGTAATCAAAATTATTTTAATATAATTGTAACTTTGGGGAGGGATATTCATTTCTAAAAATATATTGTATTGTTATGTATCAGCTTGATTGAATGATTGCCATCTAGTTGGATTAGCTCTCAGCAATCACATAGATTGATCTCAGAGATGATTGGTTCCTGACCTGATTCTTAGGTCTTCCAACAATGCATCCATTGTCACTGTAATTGAGTCCATGCAACTTGCTGTTTGTTCCATTATTCACTTTTCTTCCAAATTTCCAGCATTATAGACTACTATGGAGAGTTATATTTTGGGGAGTCCAGAATATGATGTGCTTGGTCATGAAAAAAATGTGGCTGGATTCTAGTGGTTTTTTTTTCTTTGCTTGCCTATCAATCATATTCTCAGGTGTCTTTTATTAGCTAGTACATTATATAGAAAAAGAATCTGCACATACAAGTTATACCATACCTGAGTTGGCAATGCTCATAAAATACATGTACATGTATTAATAACTAATAAATGTTGTCCTTACGTAATTGGTGAGCTATTCTTCTCAAGAGCGTGAACCTCTTGTAGAGATTTGGGGACTTTTCTGGAATTGAGTAGTGTAGTGTATATAATGAAATACTCATACATTTATCTCTATATTACTTCTAGCACTTTAAGGTTAGAGAAATTAGTTTATGTGATAGAATAGTAGAATTAAAAGGATAAAAGGCAAAACACTCTTGCTGGAGAATGAGACTCACAACAACTGTTTGCAAAACATTATTGGAGTCAAGCTATTCTCTAGATAGAAGTTTAAATGCATAAATATGTAACAACAGCAATAACATTGCTGTTGTAAATTTGCATATGCAGTATTCAGCCTTGTGCTTTTACAAGAAGAGCAGGTGGCTTGCAACTCTCCCTTACTCCAACTACTGAACATGTGGTCTGCAGATGATGAAGCATTTGGGGGCCATACATAGATTACCTGCTCTGCAATTTTAGAAAATATTTTATGAAATATTTGACTGTATTGCACTTGGAGCTGCTAGTATTAACCCTGCAAATTCTTTTATGTTTTTAATCAAACAATATTTTAATTAAGTAGCCAATCAATTTCTCATAAGATTGCAAAGATCTTTTGTTTTCAGTTTAAATTACTTTTTTCCCATTGATTCTTTCTGGATCCTCTTACTGTTATCTCAAATTAGAAATGAAAAATTGGTAACTGGACTAGAATCAAAGGTGAACCTCTACATTTATTAGGTACAAAATCATGCACATCTAAGGATTCATTTCATAGAAGTACATTTCTCCTGGCTGTACATAAAAACTATACAGACTTAATGCTTCTAAAGGGGCTTTCCTGATATCTTATATGTTCATTTTTAAAGTAGTATACATCACTTTTGAAAACTGCAGTTTGCATCTAATCTAAAGATGTGTAATTTCAAAAAAGAAGTGTTTATAGGATTTTACATCTGTGCATTATTTGCAGTTAACTATATCTAGCAGACATGTCAGGCATGTAGGGATGCGATGGCTCAGTGGCTAAGACGCTGAGCTTGTCAATCAGAAGGTCAGCAGTTCGAATCCCTAGTGCTGCTTAATGGGGTGAGCTCCCGTTACTTGTCCCAGCTTCTGCCAACTTAGCAGTCCGAAAG
Organism: Thamnophis elegans; assembly: GCF_009769535.1. Taxonomy (NCBI): domain Eukaryota; kingdom Metazoa; phylum Chordata; class Lepidosauria; order Squamata; family Natricidae; genus Thamnophis; species Thamnophis elegans. Next base: position 32,120,720 of record NC_045548.1, on the reverse strand, counting down.
TACGTCAAAATGCAAGTAGAAAAATAGGGACCACTTTGGTGGGAAGGTAACAGCACTCCGTACGCCTTTGGTATTTAGTCATGCCAGTATGACTAATAGGAGGGATGCGGGAGACCCCTTGCAGGGTAGGGCTGAGGACTATGCTCAGTTCTTGGCGGACAAAGTAGCTCGGTTTCGGTCGGACTTGGACTCCACCGCAGTAGATCCAGCCGAGACACAGGAGGATTACTTGGCAAATCATCTCTGGGTTGAGTTCCAGGATGTTGCCTCTGGGGATGTGGACAAGGCCATTCGAGCTGTAAGTGCCTCCACCTGTATTCTGGACCCGTGTCCCTCCTGGATGGTTGCCAACAGCAGGGAGGTGACACATGGCTGGATCCAGGAGGTCATGACCGCCTCCCTTCGGGAGGGGCACTTCCCCGCCGTACTCAAAACGGCGGTGGTGAGACCCCTCCTGAAGAAACCATCCTTGGATCCAGCCATTTTAAACAACTTTCGTCCTGTCTCCAACCTCCCCTTTATTGGGAAGGTTGTTGAGAAGGTGGGACGTGATGAACCAGGGTCTTGAGGCCGTTAAGAACTGGATGAGCGCTAACAAACTGGTACTCAACCCGGACAAGACCGAGTGGCTGTTGTGTTTCCCTCCCAACAATTTGGCCAATGTTCCAACACTTAGGCTGGGGGGTCAAATTTTATACCCCACAGATAGGGTCCGCAACTTAGGAGTCCTCCTGGATCCACAGCTGACTTTTGACCACCAGTTGTCAGCTGTGACCAGGGGGGCATTTGCCCAGGTTCGCCTGGTCCGTCAGTTGCGGCCCTACCTAAACCGGGAGGCTCTCGCAACAGTCACTCGAGCCCTTGTGATCTCTAGGCTGGAATACTGCAATGGGCTCTACATGGGGTTGCCCTTGAAGTGCATCCGGCGACTGCAGTTAGTCCAGAATGCAGCCGCGCGAGTGATAGTGGGCGCACCGCGGTTCACCCACGTTACACCCATCCTCCGCGAGCTGCACTGGCTACCTGTTGGTCTCCGGGTGCGCTTCAGGGTACTGATGACCACCTTTAAAGGACTCCATGGTAGTGGATCTGGGTACTTGAGAGACCGCCTTCTGCCGATTACCTCCCTCCGACCGATTAGATCGCACAGACTGGGCCTCCTCCGAATCCCATCCGCCAGTCAATGTCGACTGGCGACTACACGGAGGAGAGCCTTTTCTGTTGCAGCTCCGACCCTGTGGAACGACCTCCCCGTCGAGATCCGCACCCTCACCACCATCCAGACCTTCCGCGCAGCCCTCAAGACCTGGCTCTCCCATCAGGCCTGGGGATAGGTTCCCAATTTACCCGCCCGAGTGTTGACTGTTGAATGAAAGTTGTGTTTTATTATTTTTCTTTTGTTCACATTTTGTTTGTCTTTTGATATTGCACCCCCTTCCCTGTGATTGTAAGCCGCCCTGAGTCCCCTCAGGGAAAAGGGCGGCCTATAAATCTTAATGAAATGACTAAAAATGACTTAAAAAAAAAATGCCAGTCACATGACCATGGAGAAGTCTTCGGACAGTGCTGGCTCTTCAGCTTAGAAACAGAGATGAGCACCACCCCTAGAGCCGGAAACAACTAGCATGCATGTGAGGGAGAACTTTTACATTTACCTAGTATGCATGTCAATTATTTTACAGCTATATTTTCATTATTTTAATGGTACTTTTCCATAAAATTGTAACAAAATAATTAAGCGTTAAAATACATAATCAATTGGATATTCCATGATTTTTCTTTTCTTCATTTAACATCTAAAATTTAAATTCTACACAAGGCAACATTGTCAGTGTTTTGACATAACAGAGTGGAATTTGCTGATTTTTTTACACAGTACATAACACAGCTGTTATGTACACAGTACATAACAGCTTATTCTAACTCTCTTGATTGTAGTTTTGTATCTCTGTTGTGATTGGTCTACTTCTCCTGGTTGGATGCATTGTTTCTTTTTAGATTGGTTCTGCCTTGTCTTGTCTTTTATATGTATTCCATAAGAGACCATGTGCCTCAGGTTGTTTGCTTAGTATAGAGTAGTATCATTAATTGTATTACTAAAATAATTTTAATAAATGCAATTTATCAGAATATTTATCAGAGTAATTCCTATCTGCATTGAAATTGTTAAAGGTAGAGATTTCAGTAAGAAAAATTCATTACCTTATATTTTTGCCATAATGTTAGCACGCTAAGATAGTCCTCAACTTATGATCACAGTGAAGCCTGGAATTTTGGTTATAAGTTGTTGTTGCAATCATAATTTGAGGCACCTCATAATCAGACACAATTTTATGATCACTTTTATAACAGTTGTAAAGTAGGTAACTTGGATCATTAAGTGAAGTCTTAATTCATACTCCTGAATGGGCATTTTTTAAATCAGAAGCCAGCAAAAAAGATCCCAAATCGCAATCACGTGGCTATGGGATGCTGTAACCAGTCATAAATGCAAGACTAATTTCTAATTGCCAAGTTCCCAAAATGTGATTGAATGATAGCAGGGGGAAGCAAATGTAACTTTGAGGATGAGCTGTAAGTAACTTTTTAAAAAGTTTGTTGCAACTTTAAAGTGGTTGTTAAACAACAACTGGTTTAACTTGTCTGAGCATCTTATATAAAACTTTTTCTTAGGTTATATTCCTTCATCAGACTCAGTCTTCTTTTATCTGACCATTGTCTTGGCCTAGGTCTTTTTCAGTTCTCTTAACACATAATGTTATCTCCACAAATAATGTTAGCTTCATACATGTACAAATGATAGAACTACTGCTCTTTCTTTTCTTTACACTTAATTACTTTATGTGTTTTGTGGGGGTGGTGGTAAACATGTTCTAAGGCACCAGTCAGTGAATTTTCCTGCTACAATATGGCTCCATTGCTGAAATATTAAAAGTGGTAGCAAATTGGTAAAATCCATTTGCATATTCATTCTTACAAATACTGCATGTGTATAACCTTTGAACCTCTGACACACAATACAAAGGACGAAGCTTGCATCAGATTACTATAAGTTGGAACAAAAAAGAATGAAGTCTCACACTACTATTTTTAATATTTAAAGCATGATGAAAAGAGCTTATGACTCATATCATTAATTAGATATAATGTAGTATATTTTATTTTCTGCACAAAAAAAAAGCTAATAGGAACTCTGCAGCCCAGAGGACTTAGAAATTCTATTTGGATGGCAGTCTTAGTAATAATGATACTAACTGATGACAAGGCACGTTGAATGGTCATAGTATCATGCAGTTGGGAAGTAGGAATTATCAAGCATCCTAGGCAAATGACTGTGTGCTCTAAAACATCCAGTAATGAACAATTCACAACTCCAGGAATCAGGCTTTATAGTTCTCAAGGGTAAGAATTTATCTTCATTTAAAGTTTGTAAAGCTTCATAAAGTTTCCACATGTATCTATTCTCTATGACATCTCTTCATCTATTTCATTTAACTATTCTTCATACTCAGAATACTAAAATATGTTTTTTTTTCTACAGATCACATTTAAAAATTCTCTAGTAAGAGGATTTCTAAATGTTATTTCTAGAAAAAAATACGTTTTCTTTGAAAATTTTAAGACTGCCATTTTCTGCATATTTGTCTGGATATAATCTTGTTGAACACAGCACAGCTTAATTCTAAATAAATATATAAATATATGTATAAACAAATGTGCCATGGGATGTAATGGTTATTGTAATAGCATGTAGGAATGACCTTGAGAGTCAAGAAGAGATGCTGTCTAGGGAACAATCAAATAAAAGGAGAAGGAATCTGAAGCTGAACAATGGGCAGAGAAAGAAGCTCAGGATTCACCATACCATATCAAGCAATAAAACAGGATGGCAGGAGAATTGTATTTCCACACTTGCAAGATTCTGTTAATGTAGCTTTAGTATAAAGTAGAATGGCTTATCTTGTCATGTTTCCGGTCTGGTCTACTTGGGAGACTGATAGTTATCCATGTTTTGTAGATTGGCAGCTATAAAAATTAAATAAAATCTTTTGAGCCCCACATCATCCATAACCCATTCATAATGGTCACTATAAGGTGATAGGAATGGGACAACATTGTAAATATTTAATGAGTAGGTTCTAGATAATTAGGTATATAGGATACATTTATTTATTTATTTATTTATTTATTAAATATATTTATATGCCGCCCAATCCCGAAGGACTAAATATCTAGTAATATGACTTCTATTTATATCTAGTGAGAAGAAAAATTCCCAATGAATTAAATAAGTATTACTAAGTTAGGTATGTATAGTTTCACAAATATTCCAGTTTGATTCTATATACTAAATTATGAATGAAGATTTTTATCTTGTTAAATTGGGAACTTTTAAAAGGGGCTGTTGTGCTTCATTTTTTTCTAGTTGCAAGGAGAACATTAAAAAAAAAATTTAAACGAAAACTTCTAGTTACATGTCTGGGTAGATAAGCAGACTTTTCAGATTTACTTCCCATCACTCAGATTAGCTTAAATATTTTTATACATCAGAAAAAACTCCTAAGATGCATATTAAGTGTTATACTGTTTCAACACTTCTGCTAACTAGCAGTTCAAAAGTATGCAAATGTAAATAGATGAATAGGTACCACTTCGGTAGGAAGGCAACAGCATTCCGTGTGCCTTGCCATATCATGACATGCCATATCTTTGGTCAACCCTGGGTCCCTTGACTAAGAAACAGAGATAAGCATCATACCCTAGAGTTGGAAATGACTAGCAGGGGAAATGTATTTCTGTTTTTATTGCTTCAGATCTCTAAAGGTTGCTTCTTAGCAATTTTGTAGCCTTACCAAGGCTATACTATATTATAGGACCCTGAGAACCAGGTGGATTGAGCTATTGGGTGATTCTTGTAAATAGTGGAGAAATGATCAATGATGAAAACAGCATCTTGCCATATGTATATATGAAAGGAGTGGACTTTGAATTGCAGGGGTGTGACACTCTTTCATTTTGATTAAAGTGGAGGATCGAGTTGATGCCTCTGGCCCTCTTTTTTGCTGTTGCGATGTTTTTCATCTATTAAGCTCGAAGATTGGAAATATAGGACTGTTTACTTTTTTTTTTCCAGACCCTCCAGAATTTCCTTGGGAGGATTCCTCAGTTTGTTAAAATAGATATTGAAGTATTGAGAAAGTGGTGCAGAGGAAGAATTGTTCATGTCCCATTTCAATAACTGTAGTAATTTGGTTAATGGCAGAAGGACTTAGTTGAATTCCTGGTCTCTCTGTCTTCCTTGTTGACCTTTAAATTATATTAAAAGAAACTGTATGACTTGGCAAGGTAATTCAGCAAGCTGCATAGTTAAATTAGTTGAAGAGTGTTTGATAAATTTTAGTGAAGAACTGTATTGATTCCTGTAGCAGGGCATTGTTTGGGTTGTAACATACATGCTATTGTTGCTCATTTTCAGTTGCTGCTGAGCAACAGCATCTAGCTTCAATTCAAAGATGGTAACCATTACTGATTTAGTAACTACCTCACAAGAAGTAGAATATAATCTTAACAAAATAAACCATTTAGTTAATTATGAACAACTGAGATCTCACCAGCTGTGTGCCAGTCAAAGTTGCGAACCTCGCTGAAGCATAAATACTATTCTAAAAGAACCAGTATTGTTGCTTTTGGGAAAAAGCTGTTTACATTAGAGCAAATAGTATTTGGTTCATAAAATGCTACATGAAAATGCCTTGAAAAATTACAACTTAATCAGTTTCAATTCTTAATGAATGATCTGAAAAGCGAAGATTCTGCAAAATGAGATAAACTTCTCTGTTTGTATTCCAGTTTGCTTCTTATTTTGATTTGCCTGGGTTTTCTAAATGTTATGTCCATTTAAATTGTATAAATTATAATTTAGTAATTAATATTATATATTTATGTAACTTAATATTTGGATTTTTCAAATCCAGAGCGTTTGGGAATAAGAGAAACACTTCAGCTCTTCCTTGCCTTTAATCTTGTTATTGTCTCCTATTTTGCCCTATAGTACCAATAAATCAGAGATAATAGATCTAGTAGGTTATGCTTATTTCTGGAGATTATATATATATATATATATATATATATATGTATGTATGTATGTATGTATGTATGTGTGTGTGTGTGTGTGTGTGTTTTATTTGTGCTGATAAATAAATAAAGGGAGACTAGTATAGATCTATTTCAAGCTATTTAGCTCTCATCAGCTAGCCATACCCTTACTGGGATTTGAACCTGGGCTATATTGCATACTAGGCATACTGGGCAGAGATCTTAGTCATTAGGCCACAGGCTCTTATCCGTTATCAGCGAAGCCAGGGTGAAAGGTATCTATTAGATTTTTACAACCCCTGGTATTTATCAGCACAAATAAAAAACACAAATATAACAAAGGCAACAGTAAAAATATTGGGTTTCTGTCGTGATGGACTCTTGTGACGAGCCGATTGACAGATGATGGAAGCAGTTAGCTTCCTCCCCTAATTGGGGCTTACCAGGGGTTGTAAAAATCATATATATATATATATATATATATATATATATATATATATATATATATATATATATATATATATATATATATATATATATACATACATACATACATACATACATACATACATACACACACACACACACACACACACATATACATACACACATACATACATATATATATACATATACATACACACACACATATATATATATATACACACACACACACACATACAAACATACATACATACATACATACATACATACATACATACATACATAATGGGAAGATACATATTTAAACCATTTTTATTAAAGTGCCAAATAAACTCAAAACTCTTTTGCCAAATTACTATCAATGTCAGAACCAGTCCCAAAAGCGATTTAGTGCTGGGCATATATTTTCAACCCCTAATCAAAATACCGACATTGATTTTCAAAAGGGGAAATCACGTTGATTGTCTCAGTCCATACAGACTGAATTAGTAAGCTAAAGTTCAGCATTGTGATACTAACATTGTAAAATGTTCATAAACTATGATTGATTGTTCTTTCAAGCAGTTCATCATGGAATCAACCGGATTAAAAATAATCCTATGTTTAATCCTAAATAGTATTCATATTTAGATGTGAAACATGTTTAAACTCTTGAAAATAGCCACCATAGTACTTTAAATCTTCATTTGTATTTAAAGAGAAAGTTAGTAAGAAAGCCCAACAAAGGCACATTAAAATCTGCAGAATATTGGAATAAGGAATAGAAAAGTAAATCAGGAATTGGAGAGAGCAATATGAGTAGCCAAAAAAAGGAGGGAATCAAAAGAATTGGTAAATATTCAAATTATCAATCTGGTTTTATGTGAGAAAGTGTAAAACTGGTTTTATGTGAGCAGGTGTAAAATAATGCATATTCAAGAAACAGTGCATCCTAATCTCAAAGAGTATGCTTACTATATTTCAACTACTATTTAGTCATCTACTATTTAGTAGATGACTAAATAGTACATCCTGGAGACCCTTGGTAAATAGCTAGTATCTATCCAGCTGATTTAATATGGCTGGGTTGATGTGTTCCAGGATCTTCAATTCCTTAGGAGCCCAAAAGTGTGCCTTCTGTATAGGCAACTTAATAATCACAATGGAATATCAGCTGTAAGTCACAATCATAAGTCACATCATTTTTACAAAAGTCATAAAGCAAGTTACCGTGGTCATTAAGTAAATCTGTTGGAAAATGGCAAAAAACTAATTATCATGTGACTGGATCACTGCAACTGTTGTATATGTGAACCAATGTCAAGTTCTTGACATTCAGTGGCAGCATCATTCAGTTAGAATATTACACCAGCGTTAATCTATTACTTAAAAAAAAAGCAAATTCCATATTGGAGCATCATAAAAAAATTAGAAATAATACTGTCAGTATGTTAATAAAACTATGATACAAACAATTTTTGCCAGTGAAAAATACTCACAAAATGACAAATACTATTTTAGGGTGTTTTAATAAACAAGCATGTAAAAGGAAAAATAAGAGATATATACAGTGTACTGCATGAAATTGAAAAATAAGATAGTAAAATTTAAAAATCTTCACATGAAGATTTTTATCACTTTTTTTCAAGCATTCTTAAAGCTCACAAACACCTAGTTGGCATTTGAATAGAATGAAGGATTAAAGAGGTCTTTAAATTGATTCAGTATGCCCACGTATAGGTTCTTTGTTGTAGACACTGAATAACTGTTTCCAGATAATATTGGGCTAGGACAATTGCCTGATATATAATTCAATTTTTTTCATTGCTTTGAAATTATTTCTCTCCCTGTAAAGATACATATTTTCCAGAGTAATTCGCAGGATGACCCAGGATTGGGTATTCTGATGTCCAATTGGCCTCGAGACAGAGTTAAACTGAAGCCACACCTCTGTGCTCTTTGCTTCCAGCTCCCAGTTTCATCTCTGTCTCTGGCCTAAGAAGGACAAGTTGCTGGGGGGGGGGGGGGGGGACACAGCTGAAGCCAGGCCTAGGTCCTCTCTTCCGGAGGTGCGCAGGCCAGTGTCCTCTTCTTTAGCTAGCGAGGCTTCCATGGCTGGGGATCAAGTACAGAGAGAAGTAGATATGTCGTATGATGAAGCTAGCTCGAGGACTGAGCCACTGGCTTTCTCGGGTTTATTTCTTTCTGATTTGTTCAAGTCCCTGCTCCGTAAGGCTAGGGCCACGGCACAGCTGGGTGAGACGGAGAGCACCAAGGAGGGTGCCAAGGAGGGAGTCCCGGGGAAGAAGCCAGAGGGGCCGGTTTTCTCAGAGACCCCCGCAGCGGAGGAAGAGATTCCTGCTCCTAAGTTGTCTCCAGAGCTAGTAAAGAAGCAGTGGGAAAAGCCCGAGACGTTTCCTAACCCTAGCAGTAGTGACAGGAGATATTCTTCAGCTGCACGGCTATCCTTTGGCTCCAACAAATGCAGGAGCATATCCCACTGGATGCTCCCGTCAATCTTTGAGAAGCCCCTTTCTATATATAATATTTTTCATCCCACCTTTATTATTATTTGTAAATAACTCAAGGCAGAAAACATACTCTTTTCTCATCTTATATTTTATCAACAACAATCCTGTGAGGTGGGTTGGGCCGAGATAGTAACTGTCCCAAGGCCACCTAGGCGGCTTTCAACTTGCAGGAAGGAAAACATAGTTTGGTGTTTTATTTGTGTATGTTGCATTCCTTTTCCCCACTTCCTAAAGATATTTGCATTAAAGATGATACAGGCAAGAACTCTGAAGCACTTTATAAATGAGATTTGTGTAATAGAATGCAAAATGTACAAGATTCTCACTTGGTAGTTTCAGAAGCTGTGCAAAATCCATGAGGCTATATAAGGAATGAAGCAGATAATTTCTTAAAAAAAACAGACTTGGTACTCCTCCTGCATCTATGCTTCAAAAGAAAAGGGATACCTCGGTGGTTAGTTGTATGATTAAAAGCATGCAAAGCAGCTAAATAAAACCTTATATTTTAAGACTGATAAAAAGGAAGATGTGCTGTCCTCAATTCAATATAAGAATATTAAATAGAAACATATGGTATTATTTAAGTATAAGCATGTGACTGTAATTTGTTGTATATACGTCTTATATTTCATTTCCAGGATAAACTTCTAAATAAATAAAAAATCCTCACATTTTACTAATTTCTTTAAATGAATTTGATTTCAAGGAGAAAGCAATTATAGATATCTCTATGGAAAAGGTTAAAAATTCTAATTCAGAAATAAAGGTGGTTTCTCCAGAATTATTCACAATTCTGTATACCTAAAAACAATATAAATCAGTAAAAAAGTATAACTGAATGGATAATAATTCTCCAGAATTATTCACAAGTCAGTATACCTAAAAACAATATAAATCAGTAAAAAAGTATAACTGAATGGATAAGAAGCAAGGAGGGTTCCAAAGATTAGGCCAGCCTTAAAGCATGTTGTTCAAAATCAATCTGAAAACAGAGATTATGAATGCATTAATCTTTATAAGGATTCTAGTAAAAATTCATATGTACAATTTGCCTAGATATGGCTCTTAAAATATAGGTAATTCCACACTTAGTAACAGGTTTGTTTAAACAGTGTTTATTTTTTAGTGTTGTATATTTAAATTTATATGCTGCCTGACTCCAAGCAACTCCAGAATGTTTAAAAATGATTTAAAGCATTTAAAACATAACTATAAAAGCAACAACATACAAAGTATTGCTCAAGAGAAGGCTTGCTGTTGTAAAGTATTCCTTGCATAGGGAAACCTAGATTCTTGGTTTACTTTTCTCCTGTGGATCTTGCCTCTGGAATGAGCTCTAAATGGAAACCGCCAATGAAATGCCTTGAAGATGCTGCTTTTTATTCAGGCCTTTAGTGGGCACGACTGAAACTGAAACTTCCTTTTTAATTTAGGTTGTTTTCTTTTGTTTCTACCTGGTTCTGCAATTTCTACTGCTTTTTGTTTCCTTATGCTTTTATTGTCCTTTTTATCTTTAAATGTAAATAGCTTGGAATCACTTGGAACTAGGTGGGATATAAATTTTAATAAATAACAAGATTAAAATACAAACATTGTTCAAACAAACTCGCTGCAATGTGTCAAATTATCTATATTTTAAGAGGCCATATCTAGGAAACAGGTTTTTTGCCCATCTTTATTGCATATAATGAAATGTATTAGTGAGCCCACATTTCCATGGTAGTATACCTAGCAGAATGTACTGTGTTTTGAAAGAAAGGGGTTGGGTTGGTGCAAGCCATTGATGTCTTTTAAACTGTTTTTTTTTTTTCAAAAACACAAAACAACCCTGACCAGTCCATCTATTATTTATTATTCTTTTAAGGATAGCTAATTTAATAAGACAGGACAACTAGGAACATTAATGGCTTAAAACCACTGAAAGTCATCACTAACTCTAAAGTAATTTACATTGAAAAGCTATACATAACTACTCGGAAGTAAAAAAAAAAAAATCTGCTTAATTTGATGACATTGTAAAAGTTCTGCAATCCAGGATGGCATTGTACTTGAACTTTATATAATTAACCCTTTAAATATTAAAATAAATATTGCAGTTTGGTTAAAAAAGTTAAAATTGGCACAAATTGTTTATAAGTTGAAAATTAGATATAATATGGTAATAAACTAAATAATGCCAATTCTTTGAATCATATTTTTTGCATAGCATTGTAATTGAAAAAGAGAGGTTTTAAAGAGTTAAGCTTGAAGGAGTCTTTGCTTTTCACCTTATACCAAGAGCCCAGTGGTGGGTTGCAGGCGGTATGCCCCTGTACGGGTGTACCGGAGCCTGTCCAGAGCACCGGATAACGTTCCAGTACAGTGCTCTGGAGGGTCTGCCTGCCTGCACTCCTTACCTGTCTTTAAAGTCTTTGGCGCTTCCGCGCACACCACATACAGCACCTGCACAACACTCTACCGAGCAGCTGGAGGCTCGCGGAGGCGTTACTGGCCAGTAAGACGCATGCAGACAACGCGAGGCCTGTTTCAACCCTACCAGTTGGAACAGCATCCAGAACCCACCACGGCAAGAGCCTACCTCTTAATCTCAAATAAATGAGTCTACATTTTGTTCTATAAGCAGGTATAATAGTTGTCTCATTGCTTTCACTTCAGCTTTCTTTCTTTATTTAATATTCAGGCTAAATTTGAATCAATTATTAGAATAGGAGATTAAAAACTCTCTTAGTATGGTAAAGACAAAAATAGAATGATTTTTGTGCAAAAAAATGAAAAGTATCTGTTACATTCAGTATTTGTAATTTAATTTGTAATTCAGGTAATTCAATTTACAAAATGAACATCCATTCATTTTCTAATTTAAATTTTTATAATTTTGCAATTTAAAGAATAACTTTAAACATAATTTTTTCCATATGACAGATTTTCTAGAATAAGTTACAACAAATTGGGATTTAGCTTTTATGTGCTTTAGGGCTTTGATGCCTTTTCTTATCCATTCCCTCAGATAATTTCAAATCAATCTATATAATCCTATGCAGATGTTACAGGACAACTCACATTATGGTGACTAAATTATGCCACATTTGTTGGAAAAGCTTTCAATTTTGAGAGAGATAGGTTTAGAAACATGAAAAATTAATAGTGTATATATCATTTTTCTTCTGCAAATAATAGTATTGCAAATAATAATATTGGTGGTGGGTGAAAATGTGTTGAGAATTTCAAATATTAAATATATGAATGGAGCTTATTGTGTATGTGGAAGAGAAAGATGCTTTATAAGGATAGATATTTTAAAATTAGAAAATCTTTGATTTGACTATTCTACTTACCATATTTATTTGCATTATATCTGTTTCATTGAGTAATACTTTTTTATAAAACAGACATTTCTCCTGTGCACCGCTTGGAGAGTCCAAGCAATGGGTTAATTCAGTCTGGTTGCCCTGGAAACCGAGGAAACTTCCCTGACCACGCCACCTGGCGTGATCGCTCTCCAGAAAGTTTTGCTCAGTTTACCCGTTTGGAAGCAATTGTGTGAGCTCCAGCTGAATTATCCTAGTTTTTTGGCTTGGACTCTCCCTTTTCTTCTAACTTTTCCCTCTAAACTGTTCTCCTTCCTTTCCTTCTTAATTCTATCACAAACTACTGTAGCTTTCATCGTTACGAGCCTCCAAGAGGCCAGGAGGTAAGCGTGCTGTTGGGGGAGGCCTCTCCATGCCGTTCCACTCAGGCCGGCTTTGGAGGCTCGCCGCGCGTTTTTAAAAGGTGCGGCAAAAGCGGCAGAGTGATTTTCAAGCCAGCGGTCCCCTCTTTATTGTTTTCTTCAGAGTTTTTTTGCTTTTTGGGTTTTCCCTCATCAGAAACTGCCGCGGAAGAGCGCGCGATCGCTGGCTAACCGGTTGATCACCGCTTTCCCTCCATTTCTTCCCTCGCTGCATGCTGGCCATTTTGGGAACGTTTTTTCGTGTTCTTTTCGGCCTCGTAGTTAACCACACAACCACACTGAGTCAGGAGCCACTGAGTGGCAGGGGGCCAGCCCGGAGTTGCTACTGTTCGCCTATCACTCTTATCGACCACAATGCGGCGCTGGGACCCTGGTCTACTTGTGGGCCACCGCACCGGCACAGGGAAAGCTTCCAGGCATTACCCTCATACTTCTGTCTGCTAATAGGCCTGGGCCTCCCTGATCTCTTGACTGGCCTGTTAGCCAACCGGCTGCAGGCCTTTGCCTCCACGTAACCACCACTGATACTGCTCCATAGTCATTGTTTCTTGTCACTGGATGATTAAATTGTGTTTTTTTCCCTTTTTTTGACATTACAAGCCTTTTCTCAATTTAATGGACCTTTTTTCTCTTCGTGTTGCAGTGTAGCCAATCAGAGCCTCAGCTATTCCCGCTACGACCTGCGCTTGACAGAGCAACCTGTGCGGTCATTGACAATGGAGATGTCTGGTTCATCTGGTCCATCAGCCAATAGACCAGGACCCTCTCAGGGCCATAACAAGGTTTCTCCCCCTTTCATGGGCAGTGGGTCTGGTAGAGACAGTGTGACCACCCAGGCACATCATCCCCTCAGGGCCCCTACAGCGGCTGAGGCCAGAGATGCTGCAAGGCGCCAACGGGCTCTTGACAAACAATTTGAGAAAGCCTGGCGGCAAAGGACACTCCCACTGGGGATTCATTTGTCCTTCCCCTCCCTAGGAGGGATCCTCTGGCTCTAATGTCTGAGGAGGTAGAGTCCCAAGACCTGTCCCTGGACAGGTTTTTGACTGAACCTCCATCCCCGGCCCCCTCTTGGTCTCACAACCAAGTCCCTGTCCCGGAGGACACCCCCCCCCCCGGGGCGACTCAATTGAGGACCCTCCCTCTCTTATGGAGGAGTCCGCTGACCTGGACCTAGACTCGGACCAAGAACCCGAGTTGTCCGCCCGCATGCAAGCAGTGGTTGCACACGCCATTGCAAAGCACATTGCGGATGGCATGCGGGAGCATGACAAACCTTCTGTGGCTCCCATCACTTCTCCCTCCGATCAGGGCGGGCCTCCCCCAGCTAAGCGGGTTCGTCATCCCTCCCTAGAGTCTTCCGTGGTTAGCGAGGCTTCGGCCTTGGAAGATCCTGACCAGGTGGGGCAGGGGCTCTTGGAGGATGAGGATCTTACTCCGGATGCTCCTGCCTTCTCGGGCCTTTTCAAGCCCAGCCTATTCAAAGTGGTTCTTCATAAGGTCAACCATGGTGGGTATTAAACCTAAGCCTGCTCCACCTTCAGCTGATTCGGTCCCGGTAAATCCAAACACGGCCATGTTTGATGTCCCAACTCCTCAACAGGAGCTGGTGCCGGTCCCTGGCTTATTTCTAGATCTCATCCAGCGCCAGTGGGCTCAACCTGCCATGTTGTCCTCTCCCAGCAGGGTGGACAAAAAGCTTTATACAATGGAGCCCATCCTAGAGGATATCCTGGCCCTTCCGACTGTGGATCCCCCTATTACAGCACTTACTTCTAATTCCTCTCTTCCTGTGGACCTGTTAGAGGGTCTCAAGGCAGAGGATAAGAAGGCGGAGAAGGTCTACCATGACCCATCTTGCAGTGGCTTGGGCCATTAGGGCATCTTCTTCCCCTTCATTCTTTAGCAGGGCCACAGTGATTTGGCTGCGTGAACCCATGAACAAAATTCCTGCGGGTGACGTACGTCTCCAACAGGACATTGCCAAGCTTATTGTGGCTTCACAGTATGCGGCGGATGCCGCCCTCAACGCTACTAAATTCGCCTCCAGGGCTCTGGCTGCGAATGTCACGTCCCACCGTTTGCTCTGGCTCCGACATTGGCAAGCGGACCAGAAGCATAAATGGAAATTGGCCTCTGCTCCCTTTAAGGGATCAAAATTATTTGGGGAGGTTTTGGACCCTTACCTCATTGAGTCAAAGGACAAGAGGAAGGTCCTACCATCAACTTCTAAAAAACAGGACCGTAAGTCCGCCCCATACCCGAGAAGGCAGTCCTTTCGGCCCTCCGAGCCTTCCACCTCCTCTTCCTTCAATTCCCCCACTAGGTCTTCCGGGCAATCGGGGATAGAGCTCAGGACAGGTCTTCCTTTCGAGACAGAGGCAGACAACAATTTGGCTTTCGTAAATTCAATCGCGGGGGCGCCTCCAACAGGCCCTAAGTGACTCCCCGAGCTCATCACCCATTGCGGGCCGACTCCAACTGTTCGCCTCCCATTCGGCTCAGACAGCTCAGGACGCCTGGGTCCTGCAGATTGTCTGGGAGGGTCTTTCTTTGGAATTCCTATCCCCTCCCCCCAGGAACTTTATCAGGTTCCTACCCCCTCAGGTCCCATCAAGAGGGAGCAGATGAACCAGGAGATCCTACATCTCCTGGAGATCAATGCAATAAAGCAGGTGCCCCCCAGCCAGGAAGGGAGCGCGTATTACTCCATTCTTTTCCTGGTCCTGAAGAACTCGGGGGGGTGGAGGGTCATCTTGGACCTCAAGAACCTCAACAGGAACCTCACCTACTGGAGGTTCAAGATGCAGTCCGTCCAGTCGATCCTGGCGGGGATCCGCCAGGGAGACCTCCTCACCTCTATTGACCTGAGGGAGGCCTACATCCATATTCCCATTCACCCCTGACACAGGAAGTTCCTGCTCTTCTTTTATGCCGGCTGCCACTTTCAATACAGGGCCCTTCCATTCGGCCTCTCATCAGTGCCCAGGACCTTCACAAAGGTCCTGGCAGTGGTGGCGGCCCATCTCAGACGCAGGCCCATAAGGCTTCTATGCTACCTGGACGACGTCATCATTCAGTCGTCATCCAGGCGGCAGGCCTTGCGGTATCTTCACATCACAATGAGGATACTCAGAAACCACGTTTTTTCCCTGAACTTAGAGAAAAGCCACCTCACGCCCAAAACCAAAATCAACCATCTGGGGGCAGTGATAGACACTATGTCCTGCAGAGTCTTCCTATCCCAGGACAGGTTAGAGGCCCTCGGGTCCATGACCCACAAGGTGATGCATGCGAGGCAGGTTCCAGTGGTCCGCCTCTCCCAGCTGTTGGGGAAAATGATCTCCTGCCTGTCGATCGTTCCCTGGGCTCGCCTCCACTCCAGGGCACTGCAGTGACTTCTTCTACCCCACCAGAGAGCCAGCAGGAGCAATTCGACCAGACTGTTTCCCGTACCACAGACGGTGAAGAGGTCCCTCCAGTGGGACCTGCACTCCTCAAAGGGCATCTATTCAAAGAGCCCAACCGACTGGTCATTACCACAGATGCCAGCTTCGCCAGCTGGGGAGCACACATGGGACGTCTCGTGGTTCAGGGCAAGTGGTCCCCAGTGGAGTCGAATTGCAGCATCAACTTCCTGGAGCTGCGAGCAGGTTGGCCCTTCAACACTTCCACCCTCCATCCGTCACTGCCACATTCTTTTGATGATGGACAATGTGGCTACGAAGGCGCACATCAACTGCCAGGGTGTCACCAGATCCAAAAGACTGATGGCAGAAGCAGAGGCCCTAGGTCGTTGGGCGGAACAACATCTGGAGTCCCTCCGCTCCGACCACATCTCCGGAGTGAGCAACATACAAGCGGACTGGCTGAGCAGGACCACTATAGACTTCGCAGAATGGCGGCTGGATCCTGCTCTGTTCGATCAACTGTACAAATTCGGCCTTCCACTAGTTGACCTATTTGCCACCAAGGACAACACCCAACTACAGCACTTCTTCTCCCGCTTCCATTCTCCAGGGGCGGAGGGGACAGATACCCTTCGTTGCAGCTGGCCCCGGGGCCTCCTGTACGCATTCACTCCTCTCCCTCTTCTTCCGCAGGTTCTCCACAAGATCATAGTGGAGGGGGCGGAGGTGCTCCTCGTAGCGCCTCATTGGCCCTGGAGGTCGTGGTTCGCCGACTTAGTCAGCCTGTCGGTGTCCCCACCGTGGCGGATTCCTCCAGATCAGGTCTCCCTCAACCAGGGGGCCATCATCTACCTGGAACCCCAGTAGCTCCAGTTGGCCGCCTGGCACTTGAGGGGGACCTGCTGAAGGCCGAGGGGTTGTCGGACGAGGTTGTGTGTACCATCCAAGCAGCTTGACGTCCCTCAACAACGAGGATATACGACTCTATTTGGGCTACATTTGCCAAGTGGTGTGAGGACTTTCGGCTCGACCCGGTCACGGTTCCAGTGTCTCGAGTGTTGCAAGGGGGCCTTGAGAAGGGTCTCTCCCCGGCCATGTTCCGTCGCCAAGTGGCGGCTTTGTCAACCATTTGGTCTGGAGACCCCTTCCTACCCCTCAGCAGGGTTCCCAGGGTGCGCTGTTTCCTCAAGGGCGCTTCTAACATCCGGCCTCCCACGGTCCACCGCTACCCTACCTGGCAGCTGTCCATAGTCCTTCAGGCACTCACCACACCACCCTTCGAGCCTCTCCAAACATCTCTCACTGAAGACCGCCTTTCTTATTGCTATTACGTCCACCCGTCGTATATCAGCGTTGGTGGCCCTATCGGTTCATCAGGACTTGTGTATCATTCATGCCGACAGGGTCATTTTGCGACTTGACCCGACCTTCATTCCGAAGGTCAATACCTGGTTTCATAGGGCGCAGGAAATTATCCTGCCGAACTTTTGCCCTCATCCTTCCCATCCAAGTGAGCACAAGTGGCACAAACTGGACGTACGACGGGCCTTGAAGATATATCTCCATCGCACTTCGGAATTCCAAAAGTCCGAGGCCCTCTTCATCTTATTCCAGCCCGGGTCCTTGGGCAAGAAAGTCTCATCTTCCACTGTTGGCAGATGGCTCAGGGCGTGCATCACATCTGCATACGAACTCCAGTCTAGGGCGGTGCCTCGCCACATCACTGCCCACTCAACACGCAGTGCAGCTACCTCTGTAGCTTGGGCCACTCAAGCCTCAATCGATGAGATCTGCAGGGCGGCCACGTGGTCTTCACCGTCTCCATTCATCAAACATTACAGACTGGACACATTTGCCTCGGCTGAGGCGGCCTTTGGCAGGCGGGTGCTACAGACAGTGGTCTCTTCAGTCGAATCCCGGGACTCTTCTTCAGATGGACAATAACTTGGGTATGTCCCATTGCTTGGACTCTCCAAGCAGTGCACAGGAGAAAGTCCATTGGGCTTACTTGAAGGGTCCTTCTCTGCACCGCGGGAGAGTCCAACCCGCCCTGGTCAGTCTAGGGATTCGAAGCCGTCGTGTCAACATTATGGAACTCTTTGGTCGTTTTCCACGGCATCCTCACGGCCAAACCATCTCAAATTTCTGGAGAGTGATCACGCCAGGGGGCGTGGTCAGGGAAAAGTTTCCTCAGTTTCCAGGGAAACCAGACTGAATTAACCCATTGCTTGGACTCTCCCAATGGCCTTTTGCTTTAATGCTGAGAGCAAACTCCTGCCCCACACCACATATTTTTGAAAGCAATATTGAATTTAAAAATTATTTATTTATTTGTCATCATTGTTTGAAAAAGAAATTCAGACCTTCCTTGGCTACTTAGAACAGTCCATTGGACCTTGGCCGTTGTTAATAAAAGCTGTGTATGATTAGGAAATCCTAAGCATTTATTAAGTCCATTTAGATTGGTACATGAATATAGTCTCATTCATATTTATACTATAGTATTAAAATTTTAAAATACAATATCTCACATTCCAAGCCTATCTGATTATTAAAATCTGCAAGAGAGGCACTTCTGAAGAGCAGCCATTAAATATATATTTATAAAACTCTTTTTTTTGTGTTAGATCCAGATTGTGAAATGAAGTAACATTTGGCCTTCCACTTTCTCTTCTTCAAATAAATAAAGATGTATTTATTTTAACATCCTTTTAATTGTTTTTCTATTAATTTTATGATACCTTTATGTACCTTTAGGATTTGTATTTTAATTGTGATTGCTTTTAGGATTCATTTGATAAAGATAAAGATTTCATAAGATAAAATTACAAGAAACAGGAATGGTTTTCCTTAGAACAAAATACTGTTTTTGAAAAATAACATTTCATCCCAATTTTTTATTTACAAAACTGAAAACCAATTTTGCTTTAATGACTAGACATTTACTTTCTGATTAGGAATAAACTAGCTCATTAGAAAGTAAGATTGGAATTGGAGGCGATTTTAAAAGCAGCAGTGTTTATTTAATATTTGTAACAGCATATAATATTTTGAAGTGTTTGTGTATTCTTAGGAAATTTTATAGAAGAGATTACCTATGCTTGTAGGTTATGCACAGGTAATAATTCTTATTTTTTCATTTGTCCTTTAGTCTTGTGTAAATTAAAATCCCATTTTTCTATATAGCGTTTTATAATCCAGATCTTTAATTCCAACATCTGTTTGGTTATTTATATGATTTTAACAATGACCACTGGCCAGTTTCCAATACATCAAATGATTCATATTCGATATCTCCTCCCCCAAATGTAAAGTTTAGAGGCAATTCTAGGCCATATTATTTTTACATATAATCAAGCAATACTTAGTTCTTGTTTGAAATGTTGTTTTGCATTTCAAACTCTATATTTTGAAAATTACATGACTGATACTACCTATATTTAATGTTTATACAATGACGAAAATTGAGTGGCAATATACTGTATAAACTGTTACACCAAGTACACCCATACTTATCAAAAAAACTTTGTAAATGTCTTTGTGGTATATAATATCAGCATTATACGCTGTATATACTGTATATATATTCCCAGCAAGGGTATGGCTAGCTGATGAGAGCTAAATAGCTTGAAATAGATCTATACTAGTCTCCCTTTATTTATTTATCAGCACAAATATAACATTATATATGTATGTATGTATGTATGTATGTATGTATGTATGTATGTATTAATAAGCATTATCTTATGAATTTTATGAACATTATCAGAATATATGCAGGGGATCTACTGTTATGTTTATTGGTATTGAACTGTATGACACCCAGAAATCAAACCATTCACACAATGAGATGTATAAAAATAAAAAATAACAAACGTTTAAAAAAAGAATATATGCAGGAGAAAAGATAGTATTTTGTTTTGTGGTTTGGTTATAATGGCTTTGGGATATGGCAATAAACAGTTACTTACTTTATTCCCCATCTGCTTCACTACTTTGGATCAAGTTTTGTAACTATTTTCATGGGATCATTTAGACCATCAACATTTAGTTAAAATTAAAAGAAAACATGGAACTGACTTGATTTCTGTGTTCATGTGATTTCTTTTTCCACCTGCAGAAAAGTAGCTTTCTTAGCCTTTCAGCTTTCTTTTAAAAAGTTCCTGAATACAAAGTTTGGTGTTAAGATTTATTGCTCTGCATTAACATTAAAGCAGTGGTGGGTTTCAAAAATTTTTGGAACCTCTTCTGTAGGTGTGGTCTGCTTTCTGGGTCCACTGGTGGAACCTCTTGTAACCGCTTTGGTAGATTTGACGAACCGGTTCTACCAAATAGGTGCGAACTGGTAGGAACCCACCTCTGCATTAAAGTCTACATATTAGTACTCCCAATTATAAGGGTTAGGCGTTCACAACAAAAATCATTCAGGTTTGCACATTGTCTTGCAAATCCTCTAACTGAATATAATCACCAATGTCTAGCCAAATC
The DNA here is from genome assembly GCF_009769535.1 of Thamnophis elegans. NCBI lineage: Eukaryota > Metazoa > Chordata > Lepidosauria > Squamata > Natricidae > Thamnophis > Thamnophis elegans. The sequence continues at coordinate 32,100,042 of NC_045548.1, read as the reverse complement.
GCAACTCAAATAAACTAGTTAACACAGAAAGTGGATTAAAATAAAACTGGAGGCTTCTGCACCAATCCTAGGTCAGTTTCAGCATTGCTTGTTATCAGCACTAGTTACCATACATCAAACATTCACATCATGTCAAGTAACAAATGTAATGGGAATTTTGGCAAATGTTCTGCCTTCCATGTTCATTATGAATTAAGTATCTGACTAAGCCCGGAGAATCTACCACAGACTACTATTGAGAAGCATTTATAATTGGCTTAATGACAGAGGCAGCTACACAATGGGTTACTTCTTATGTGATAAGAATAGTCCAAATTTGGGCAATTTTGCCAATTGTGAAACTTAACTTTGATCAATGAGTTCAAACAACTACCAACTGTGAAATCAGGCACTCTGACTGGATAAGAACTCAGTGCAAAAGTACATTGGTAACTTTCAATTTTTGCATGGAATATGGACTGGAATGAAAAAGGCCTAATGGTTTAAATAATTATTATCAAATAATAGTATGAGTTGAATTCAATTGTTGGGCAACTCAGAAAGTGATTGCATTAATCCAGATGATAAACTTGGGAGAAAGTATGTCAGGACAGATAAAAAAGAATATGCTGCTATTCTCCTATGTCAGTGGAGACAGCAGCCACACTGGGTTTGCTCTGTCCAGTAACCAATTGGACTGGGTCTACAATCTGTGATGTCATCATGCACTGGTGGTGGCTCCTCCCAGTTCTAGACTCAGTCCAACCTGGACAGTTGTTAGAATTGATCTCTCCTTACCAAATTTAGGATTTTTCAACAAAGTTATCTTTAATTGGCTTTTTCCAAATTTTCTTACCTTTAAAAAAAATGTATCCTACTCTCCATGCCATCGGATTGAGCAGGAGATTTAAAAATTGGCCTCTGGGCCTCCAGTCTGGCTGTTAACTCCCCGTGGCTCCACAGACTTGCACGCCCACATGTTCGCTCCAGAACGCAAGGAGTCGCGTTTCCAGCTGCGCTGACCACCAGGCTCACAAGGCTCAGAGGCTGCCCAGGGAGACTGCTTTGCCTCTTTTCAGCGTTTCTCTGCTGCGGCTAAAGAATCTAGCTTCAAAGGGTGCGGCTGAAACCGCGGAAGGCGTGAAAAGCTGTGGCTGCCATTTTGAGGCTCCTTACGGCTTTTTTGAGGTGAGGAAAGAGGCAGGTGCCATTTTGTGGCCATCAGCATCACCGGAGCTCAGCAGAACTACAAGCAGGTTTCCTCTTTCAGTTGCCATTATAGCTTCATCTGGGGATTCCAATGCCCTCTCAGGCACTAGCCCTCAGAGATCTAGAGGAGGCAGGGCCTTCTGGTGTCAGAAACAGTCGTAAAAGGATGGCTAAGGACAATGGAGATAAGGGAAAAGCTGCCAAAATTCCCAAAGGTTCACTCAGGGCTGAGGAAAGGAGACAGAGGACCCTAAACAAGGAATTTGAAAGGGCTCAAAGGCAGGCTGCACAAGGGGCCAGATCCATCTCCCCTCCCACAATTGTGGCACCAGATCCTCCAGATATGGCTCCTATTGATGCTTGCCCCTCTTTGGCTGAGATGTCTCCTGATTCTGAGGGGGAGCTCTCTTCCTCTTCATCCTCTCTGCAGCCTGACACGCCATAAATTACTTAACCTCTTACTATACCCAACAAACATTAAGACATATCAACACTATATTTACAATATAGACTGCATGTAATACTATTTCTGTGATGTTTGCTTTTCCAAGCTAGAATAAAATAGCAGATTTCCTATTTTAATTAGGTTCAGTTGGAATAAGATGTGGGTTTATTGTAAAGGCTTCAATAAATTATGTTAAGCCTAAAAATCAAATAAATTAATAAATTGAGACTGGAATTTTCATTGCTTAGCAATATGGTCATAAAGTATAATGTCATGTTACCGGAACTCACTGAGATTGTTGTTAAGTGAGTCTCAGACAGATTGCATTCCCCAAAATTGTTTTTAAATGAGTTGTAGGCTGGTAGGCAGGTAAGGCACAAGCAGAGTTGGGGATTGCTGTTACTGGGCATGGGGAGAATGTGCAGATAATTTACAAGGTGTGACCAGGGAGATTGTTTCCAAGTGGGGGAGGATGCAAGTGACTTCCCTGCTAGCTTCCTCATTGATTTTGGTTGTAGAAAGCCAGGAGCAAAGGTCGCAAATGGCTATCACATGATCATAGGGCACTATAACTATCATAAGTTTGAGCCAGTTGCCAACTTCTCAGATTATAATCACATGATTGCAGGGATACTGAGATGGCTGAAACTTCAAGAATTGGTTTTAAGTACCACTCATTCAGTGGTGGTCTAACTTTGAATAGCATTTTGGACTCTCCTGGAGCTACTCAGAGAAAGGGCATATCAGATATCTGTAGTGTCATTATGAGAGAGTTTTGAACTAAGAAAAAGATCATTGTTTTAAATTTGTAAACTAGATTGCAGTATTGCAGTAACTAGATTGCAATATAAGAAAGTTATAGTAGAATAATTATTTCTTATGAATCTTGCTCCAAAAAATATCAGGACCTGTAGAGTAAGAGCAGGGATTCACACAAGTTATGTACTAAAAAAGTGATGAACTTCACTGAAGTTAATGGGAATATTTCTCACGCTATGTAGTTAGAACATTAATTATTTATTTTATTCACCACTTTTTGAAATATTTGATAAATTGGTTAATTGACTATGCAGAATAAAGAATGCAGTGTCTTGCAATTTTAATGTTGATTTCATAGAATTTAATTCTTTTTTATGCAGAAAAATAAAACAAAATATTTTTTATTCTAATTAGTATAATTACAGCATGTTTTGTTTTTCTTTACTGGAACTTTGTAGATGGTCATGTAATTAAGTATCCTGTACAGTTTTCTCTTATACAAAAGTAATCCATACAAATAAAAGTCTTTGAAAATTGAGCATTCCGATTAATCCTTTAAATTGCTATTGTAATTCCAAAGTTCTGAAACAAAGATAATTTTAGATATATCAAAGATCTCTTGTTTTCCTAACTATTCACAATGCAAATACATTTTGATATTTCCTGGTATAGAACCACTCTGTACACTTTTAGAAGTATTTAATGATAGCAATATTGTAGTATATTAAGATACTGGGGGATGTGCTGTAACTGGAGATTATTTAAATTGCTGCATACATTGGAAAAATGTAATGTCTAGAGAAAGTCAAGCTAATCCGTAATAGATTAAATAAAGGTTGTATTTGCCTTTCATGGTATACATTATAAATTTTGCCACAGATATATCAAGGAAATCTGTTGTGGAAAGCGGTATGTATTTATACATTTTATAAGTACTTTTATCTCTCTTTTTGCCTTATTAACTGCTTCTTTTGGATGTGTTAGTGGCATTTTTCCATTGATGGCTATAATTTTTGAAAAGTTGAATCGACAACTTCTGAACTTAGGTTTCCAATAAGTGTATATATCCAGTAGTGAATTGACTATACCAACCAAATCTGCAGAGTTATGGTTAATCAAATCTATTTTAACAATCCACATCTGTCTAAATTTACACACACACACACACACACACACACACACACACACACATATTAGAAATGCAGATGAAAGGAAGCTGAATGGAAAACATCAACATGACCTCCATGTGCTAAATTTTAAGATTTCACTGATTTCCCCCTGGACATGACAGAATATCTGAAAATACTATTTAAAAACTTCCTTAAATATTATTATATCGTAAACATTCTGCAGTGAGGTTGCAAAAGCAAGAGTTTCTGCCTGTAGATTCTAATGTTAAATCAAAAGTTCCAAACAATTGAGTCAGATTAAGTGCCGTTTTATTGCTTTAATACTTCCTGGCAGTTAAAAGTATGCCTATAATTGTTTGTATAACATCCTCCTCACACAATCAAGTTAAGACATTTGAAAGTACAATATACTCATTCATTGAAAAGATCAGTGAGTACTGTGTATAGAATGAAGGCATGAAAGTTATAGAATAGGTCTAACTGCAGAAGTCATCCTAGTCTCACTTCAAGATGAGTTGTTTGATTTTTTTTTAAAAAAAGAACTGATTTTGATTTTCTTCCAGTTTTCAAGAGCTTTCACTGTTACAATCCTGAGTTTTTGAGGTAACAGGTGGATTTGTCTTGGCTTAGCTTTTTTAGATACTTGTTTTATGCTTGCCAAATATGAAACTCTTTTCCACTTGTTAATAATATACACAGTTCTGTTTTGTGATCCCTTTAAATTATACAAACAAAACTGTAATCTTGTAAATGCAACTATGGCAAGTAATTAAAAGTTTCCTTTCCTAGTCTTGTCAATACCTCTCAATAATGCAGATAATTTTACTTTGTGGAAATTATCTTTCAAATTCTACTTTTGTATGTAAAATTAACTCATGTTTATATCTTTATATCCTCTGACGATATTATGATACCATAATTCCTCTTTAAGTGGTAAAATGGATGCTAAATTTAATCAGCTATTCATCTTACCAGCATTTGTCACTGCACCCATCCCTTTCCAAACCAGGAAAGATGAAAGAAAACAGTCTGAACGCCTCAGCAGTTGCACTCAGCCTTTTCTTTCTTTTGTTACTTAATACGTTAGATTTTGGTGTCTCCTAGACAACAGCATTTAAAAGGCTTTCTAATTTCAATCTCTTTTGGCTTTTCCTTCAGATCATTGATGTCTACTTCCGCAGGCAACTAGTTATCAACATTTGTCCAGATTTTTTAAAAATAGCAGACATTTTAGACTTTCCTGACTTTTTCCAAATAATATGGTTTGCATTCAAGAATAAAACAGGGGGGAGGGGGTAAGCAGCTTATTCATAGCTTCATCACTACACACTGACATTACCAATAGCGCTGTGTAATGAATCTTCTTTTAAACCTGTGTGAATCTTTTTAAAAGGTTCTTTCTAGTAATAATGCACCTAATTTTTCATATTTTATCCAGCCTTTTTGGACCAGGATACCTTTGGACTTGTAAGAACATATAACGGACACATTCACAAAATGTGGATGTAAACAGGAAATTGTCAGCTTACAAAATGTCTGCCATTGTAGCCATACTAAACATCAATTTACGACAAAGTGAAATAGGCTTCTAGGATTTTTTTGTATCCTTTCAATGACAATAGTGTGGACCCCAAGATATTTCTACATTTAAATCGGCTACTCACGCCTGACATTTTTGCTTTTAAGTTTTCTATTTATGTTAATTAAAGTAATCCTCAGGAAGAGGAACCATAAACTGCAAACACCACATTGTCAAAGCTTGCTTTAAATATTTGAGTTCAGTGAGACTTATTTCTGTGGGAATTATATGCAGCTGTTATTATTAAAATAAAGGTGAATATCCCTATTTCAACATTCATAGTGATGACATAATTGATCCCAGCATGAATTGAATTTCTAGTAGTTAGGCTCTTTTTAAGTCTTAATAATTTGTTGCAACACCTGGTCCATTATAACGTTAAATGATTGGTAGCTATCCTACAAATATTTATTTAGAAGTTGTTAGTCTTGCAAAGTAGTTCATACAAGAAGCACAACTAGGAATAGTAATTATATTTTTATTTTAAGGTTACATTAACAGAAATTTGTATCCCTCCTATGGGCCATTTTTACTGTTACCAAAGGTGGGAGTGGTTCCTTCTGAAATAACTTTTCCTACCTTTCTTCCTCTGAATCAATTTTTTCCCAGTCAGTTTTCTCAGATTATGCAGTACCTGTTCTTCCTATCTCTCAAAATCATCCCTACTCTCTTCTATGAATCATGTTGTAGTTTACTTTTGGGTACAATTCAAGGTGTTAGCCTCTATCTGTAAAGTCCTATAGGGTCTACGGTAGTTATTTGTGGGACATCTGCTTTCCCTGGTTGCTGTCCCAGTCTGGCAGAGTTGGCAAGCTGTAGGTTCCTTCAGTAAAGCACAGAGTCATCTGTTGGGACCATAGCAGCACATCTTCTCTTTAGGAATGCCTGACCTCTGGAATGAAGTTCCCTTGGAATTTGAATGCACCCTCCCCCCGCCCAGTTTTCAAAGGACCACGGTGACAGGCTCTTTACTCAGACCTTTGGCAGGGATGATTGATGCCTCTTTTCTTCTGTAACCTTTGTTCTCTTCAGCCTTTTTTTCTATGCCATCTTTCTTTTTTTGTATTGTTATATTGTTTTGGGTGGTTTGTTTTTAAATGTTTTTAACAATTTGTAAACTACCTTGAGTCACTAGGGACTAGATGGCAATTAAATTAATAATAAAATTAAAGTTAGTATTTCTCTTTAAGGGTACAATATATTAGAAAAGAATGCTATATTTATAAGTGCTTAAAAGTTGGTGCCAGTTTAAGACTTGAAATTTTACTTCCATTATTTGTAACAGAGAAGATCATTCCATGTCAGGCAAGAATAGAATTATAATCTGGTTTCCATATATTGTTAAGTCATAAGGTAGTTGATATTGGCTTCTTCTGTTGTGTTTTATTATGTTGACCAAAAGTGGGTGAATGTGATAACATTCTGTTTTACTCTTGTTTTATACTTGTGACATTTGCTGGGAAATATATAATAAATATTTCTATCGATGTTTTCAGAATTAGTCTGGAAGAGATATGTAGAAACCGTTATCAGTTATATATCTCAAAGGCAGCTCAGTTACTCTGAAGTATCGCTTGACACACACCAGGCATGACATACTGTGGCAGAAATAGACACCAGTATAGAAGCAGAAAGAAACAATTCCTGATCAGGTATTACCAAATGTGATTATTATTTGTAAATAAATAAAAATGGAAGTTGGGAAATAACTTAAAAATTGCAGCCTAGGCATTGTTGCTAAACATATATAGAAACAATGGACTTTCCAAGTGCAGGATACAAATGTACATTAATAATTATAGTTGATAACTAAGTGATACAGCATAGACACAGAAGCTGATTTAATTGTTAAGAAAGAAACAATTTACTGAAACTGTTTTGGCTAGTTAATACTATGGTTCTGATATATATCTACACTATTCTACTGATCATTAATATCTGAAAATGTCAGTCTGCTTTCTTGAAGTGTCAAGGCTCCTGCTGCCTTTCAGTTCTGCATGTAGATGAAAGAAATGCATGCCTTTGAAAAACTTTTTTTCAAATTATTATTAGAATGTGTTAATTAAGCTTTAAGGCTTTTGACAGTGGATAAAATATTCCATCGTAGTCAGCATGACCATGTATATTTCTGATTTTCTTTTGCATATTATAATGCTTGCTTATTAGCTAGAGCAAGTATGGGAAAATAGTAAATAGAAAATCTGATAAATGCAATTTTAGGAATAAAATAAATATGAAGAAGATTATTGTTCATAAACTTTTCCAATAACTGAAATATGTGAGATTCTCTCCTGCGAATACTTGCTTGCTGCACTGTAGCTTCCTTTATATAGCTTACAGTGACCTTAGCAATATGGAATCAGTAGTCTAGGGAGATAATCATTTCAAGTTGCTTAATAATCATGTTCTTTTTAATATCTTTACTATGACACATTCACCTGCATTTTTTCTAGAAGCAGTAGTATCCAAAGGGTTCTATCCCAGAAGAGTTTATCAGATCTAAATAAAAATAGTGAATTCCTCTTACAAAGATGTGTGTGTATATATGCTCACAGAAATTCATTAGTCCAGATCTATGATGCTAGGTCACCATTGCTAAGAAAATAAATTTATCATTCTTTTACTGTCTTTATTTGTACTTTTTTATTGAATTATGATTTAACATAATTTAACAAAATTATATATTTTATTGGTTTATTGGAAAAGTGATTCCAGACTTCTTCGGCATTAGCAAACTGTGACTTTATTTAAATTATGAATATTTCCTCAAAATTGGAGTAAATTTACCTATATAATATTAATAAATTGCAAAAAAATCAACATTTCTTCCTTTCTTTTATTAACATATATAATATATATGAAGCTGGAATCCATTCTTGTTTTTCATTTTCTTTCTTTCCTTGACGTGGACAAAACTTAACTTTCACATTAATATAGTTTTACAGTTTTTGAATTTTAAAGTACTGTTTCTGTAAGATTAAAGATAGTTTTACTTAGAAAACCAGGCAAGTTATTTTGGGTTTTTTGTAAAATAGTCTTCCATATTTATCTTCTCATCCACTTGGGCTTCAGAGTTACCATTGGTTTGTACACCTCACAACTTGCTAAAAATAGTGTTGATAAAAACAACTTATAGAGATTTGATAAAAAAATAAAATTATTTATTTTGTTTGATTTAACAAATGTTTACATTTCCCATGTAACCTAAGTGACTCTGGGGCAATTTATAACAACATCTGAAAATTAATTTTGAAATTCTCTATTTGTGGATACAACAGGCGGAGGTGTTTCATACTAAAAATAAGCAGCAATTGTGAATTTAAAAATATTTAAATTGACAATAATACAAAAATTAGACTTCAAAATTCACCTTTTGGAATTAAGTTCAGAAATGTATCAGGTCCTTCAAATGTTAATGCAGTAGGTTATAATCATTATCATCATAATAAAACTATAATGGTTTTATTTTGCCTAAGTTTTTTTTTCTGCACATGAATTGTCGTGGTGTTTTCCCCCCCTTATTAATAGGCTAAAGTACAATTCCTATTCGGAAATATTTTAGAAATACATAGTCTATTACCTATCACCGTGATGTTGTACCTATGGCACACCTGCTACAGATGGCACGCAGACCACCTATGGCCCACGTGCTACAGGTGACATGCAGACCTATCTGCATTCGCCTGGTGTTTCTACATTTGAAGACCTCTTAACTTCTTTAATTTTTTTTTTAATTTACTTTATTTGTATGCCGCCCTTTTCCCTGAGGGGACTCAGGGCGGCTCACAGTTCAAGGGGGCGGGGGGGGGGGGAAACAGACAAGTTACAAACATGAAAACCATACACCGTTAAAAAAGCACAACAGTCATACCATTCGAGTGGGGTTGCAAGTCTTTTAGCCCCAGGCCTGTCGGAACAGCCAGGTTTTAAGGGCTATGCGGAAGGTCTGGAGGGTGGTTAGGGTACGAATCTCCACGGGGAGTTCGTTCCAGAGGGTCGGAGCAGCCACCGAGAAGGCTCTCCTCCGGGTAGTTGCCAGACGACATTGGCCGGCAGATGGAATTCGGAGGAGGCCTAGTCTATTGGATCTTATCGGTCTAGTGAAGGTAATTGGCAGTAGGCGGTCTCTCAAGTACCCAGACCCAATACCATGAAGGGCTTTGTAGGTGACAACTAGCACCTTGAAGCGCACCCGGAGATCAACAGGCAGCCAGTGCAGCTCGCGGAGGATAGGTGTTACGTGGGTGAATCGAGGTGCACCCACGATCGCTCGTGCGGCTGCATTCTGGACCAGCTGAAGTCGCCGAATACTCTTCAAGGGCAGCCCCATGTAGAGCACGTTGCAGTATTCCAGCCTAGAGGTCACAAGGGCACGAGTGACTGTTGTGAGAGCCTCCCGGTTCAGGTAGGGACGCAACTGGTGCACCAGGCAAACCTGGGCAAATGCCCTCCTGGTCACAGCTGACAAATGATGTTCAAGAGTCAGCTGTGGGTCCAGGAGGACTCCCAAGTTGCGAACCCTATCTGAGGGGCGTACTATTTGACCCCCCAGCCTGAGAGATGGAACACTTGGCCAATTAGTGGGAGGGAAGCATTTCGATAGGCAATTTCTGAAAGTGGTACTGAATATTTTCATACATATGAGATTCAACTCATCTGGTGCCCACCAGTAATCTACCATCTGTTCCCTGCGGTCAGATTTTCCGTGGCGGTAATATCTGTCCATCACTACGTTTGTTTTTCTATAACATCAAAGGCAAATAGATTTAAAGAACGTTGAGAAAAGCTGTAGCTGCCATTGCTTATTCCCAACAGGTATTTAGTTCTTACATTCACTGGCTGCCTTTTGAGGTCAAGTGCCAGGCTGAGCCTCCTCACAGGGAGCATCTGGCAAAAAAGCGCTGGGAGCCCCTGGAACCAGCTTTTTTACTGCTTTTAAAGAGGTCCCTGGGATGATTGAAAGTCAAGGGACACGTGAAGACCAAATACTGAGGGGAACCTTTCATCGGCCCCGGACTCCAGAATCTTCAGCACGGCTCGGTGGTGAAGATGGCGGCCCCGTGATGACGGCGGAGGCATTTGGGGGCGTTTTGCGGCGGTTGCGAGGCCTTTCAGTCTTTCTTCTACAGGCTGGTGAACCTCCAGTGACCTTGTCGGCCGATTGCTGTCACTGCCATCTCTTTAAAGAGGGGGAGATCGATCGGGGCTTCTATGTGGATTCTATGTGGATTGGGCGAAGCAGGCGGCTGGCTGTATATGCCGCGGCCGTAGCCCTTCCCGGTTGCCCCCCCCCCCCTTTGCATCTGGCTCGGCTTGGCTCGGCTTTTCCACCAACGCTGCCTTTTCAACCAACACTGCCTTTTCAACCAACGCTGCCTTTTCTCTCCATCGCTCCCTACTTGATGTATTCTTTCTGGTGAGCCTTCCCCCTTGCCTGCTCTGGTTGCTGCGGAGTCCCCGTCAGTCTCCCCTGCTTAGTACCTGGTCTCTTGTTACTCTGGGCTTCGACCATCTGACTTTCCTCAACTACAAGTCTAAGGCCTTTGGATTCGCTTCCTTAGCCCTAACTGTTTTCATCGCTGCTACCTTCCACGGCCCCTGGATTTCCATCACTGACATTCTTATTGCCTCCTGCTACGACCCCTGGACTACCAACTGGGATAGCACCCATTTAATCCAACCAACCCATTTTATCACGGCGCTACGGATTGTGGTCGGTTGGGGGCATTTACGCCATGCGGGAAGGTTTGCTGACATGTTGAGGAATACCTGAGCCCCCGCCCCTTTATTCCGATTTGTCCCTATTACCCTGAACTTTTGGACCTTCTTCTGGCCTACAGGAGAGGAGAAGTCAGATTTTCTCCTGTCTTCCATGCATTGCTATTGCCGGTTCTCAACCATTTCACCTACTTCCGGACTTTTAGACTTATATTGCACTATTTTTAAGACCTAAGACTTGCACAAATTGCCCTAATATGTGGAGTGTGTGAGTATGTATGTTAATGAATGTGCCCACTTCTTATTAGTTTTAACTTTTATCCCCTGTTTTTACTGTACCTACTGTTTTTATTGTTATAGTGGGGTGTGGGTGTTAAGTATGGCTGTTTGGTGTATATGAGGGGACTGGGAGTGCGGCCAGGGGCCCCCTCCAATGAGTGCAAAGGCAGAAGCGGATGGGGGCCCGAAACCACCTCTCGTCCCAGAGTGTATGGGGAGAATGGCCTGCTGAGGAAAGTGGGGGCCATGGGTTGGGGAGAGGGGTCTATGGATGGGGGGACGGGCCGGAGCATCCCGGTTACGTTTGGGAGAGGCAGGTATGACGGGAGTTTCAGGGCAGGCCATTACCAGGGAAGGAGGGTTCGCTACGTCACAGCGGTCCCTCGTTCCAGCCCCAATAGCTCATCTCAAGGACCAAGTGGCAAGGATGATCAGGGCCCTGGCCTCAGGTTGTTGTTGCTAAATGCCAGATCTGTGATTCACAAAGCTCCCCTCGTCCGGGACCTGATACTAGACGAGGGGGCAGATCTGGCATGTATTACTGAAACCTGGTTGGGCCACGAGGGAGGAGTCCCCCTCTCTGAACTGTGCCCTGAAGGGTTTCAGGTGCTCCACCAACCGCGACACCAGGGAAGCAGGGGAAGTGGCTGTCATCATCTGAAGGTCACTGGTTCCTCATAGGATCCCTGCTCCAGAGATTGTCAGATGTGAGTCTCTGCTGGTGAAGCTGGACCTTGGGGATCAAACGGGCCTGTTGCTAACGTACCTACCTCCCAGCTGTGTTGCAACAGCCCTGCCTGCACTCCTGGAATCAGTAGCCAGACTGGCGGTTGAGTTCCCCAAACTTATAGTATTGGGGGATTTCAACCTTCCATCTCTCGGCGAACGCTCTGATGGGGCACAGGAGTTAATGGCTTCCATGACAACCATGGACTAGACCCAGGTAATTCTGGGCCCAACTCATACAGCGGGACACACGCTCGACCTCGTGTTTCTCTCGGGGCAGTGGATACGTGATCTGAAATTGGAGGGCATTGAGATCTCGCCCCTGTCATGGTCAGATCACTTCCTACTGAGGCTGGACTTTCAGAAGCCACTCCCCCACTGCATGGAGGTGGAGCTGATTAAGTGGTTCCGCCCCAGGCACCTGATGGACCCTTTGGGATTTCAAACGGAGCTTGGGGATATACCTGACTCCCTTGCCTGCAGCCCGACAGAGTCCTTGGTCGCTGCTTGGAATATAGCGGCGGCTGGGGCTCTTGATCGGATTGCGCCTTTGCGGCCTCTTCGCGGCAGTGGATCCAGGAGGGCTCCTTGGTTCACTGAGGAACTCCGGGAGATGAAACACCAAAAGAGACGCCTAGAGCGACGCTAGAGGGCTAGTAACTCCGAATCTGACCGAGCACTGCTAAGAGCCTATATTAGGACTTATCTCGTGGCGATACGGGCGGCAAAATGTCCACATTTTTCCGCTCTTATTACGTCCGCAGAATCTCGCCCGGCTGCCCTGTTTAGGATTACTTGCTCCCTCCTGAAGGGGAGGGATGCAGAGGAACCCTTGAAGGGAAGAGCTGAGGAATTTGTTCAGTTTCTGTTGGACAAAATCGCCCAGATTCGGACGGACCTGGACTCCACTTGGGCAGTTCCTGCCGAGATTCCGGAGGTGGGCCTTGATCGGATTTCTTGGAGCGAGTTCCAGCCTGTTACTCCTGAGGAAGTGGACAAGGCCATGGGAGTGGTAAGTGCCTCCACCTACCTACTGGACCCGTGTCCCTCCTGGCTGGTTTCCGCCAGGAAGGTTACACGAGGCTGGTTCCAGAGAATTATTAACACCTTTACGGGAGGGATCTTTCCCGCAGCCCCTAAAGGTTGTGGTGCTGAGACCCCTCCTTAAGAAACCGTCTCTGGATCCAGCTATTCTTAAAAACTATCGTCCAGTCTCCAACCTACCCTTTGTTGGGAAGGTTGTTGAGAAGGTGGTGGCCTTTCAACTCTGACGGTCATTGGAAGAAGCTCATTATCTTGATCCCTTCCAGTCGGGTTTCAGGCCTGGTTACTCCACCGAAACTGCTTTGGTCGCGCAGACTGATGATCTCTGGCAGGCCAGGGATAGAGGATACTCCTCTATCCTGGTGCTTCTTGACCTCTCAGCGGCCTTCGATACCATCGACCATGGTATCCTTCTGTGACGACTGGGGGAGGTGGGAGTGGGAGGCACTGTCTTATGGTGGTTCTCCTCTTACCTCTCTGACAGGTCGCAGTAGGTGTTGGTTGGAGGACAGAGGTCAATCCCTAGGCCCCTCAAATATGGGGTGCCGCAGGGCTCGGTCCTGTCCCCCCTCCTATTCAACATCTACATGAAGCCGCTGGGTGAGATCATTCACCGGCACGGGATTAAGTACCACCAATATGCGGACGATAATTGTATCTGTCCCCCCTGTGCCAACTCAGCGAAGTAGTGGAAGTGATGTGCCAGTGCCTGGAGGCTGTTAGGGTCTGGATGGGAGTAAACAAGCTGGCACTCAATCCAGACAAGACCGAGTGGCTATTGATGTTTCCTCCCAAGGACAGTCCAGATTTTCCATCGATTACCCTGGGTGGGTGAAAGTTTGCACACCTCAGAGAGGGCCCGCAACTTGGGTGTCCTCCTGGATCCGCAGCTGACTTTAGAACACCATTTGTCGGCTGTGACCAGGGGGCCTTTTGCCCAGGTTCGCCTGGTGCACCAGTTGCGGTTCTATCTGGACCGGGAGGAATTTCCAATGGTCACTCATGCCGTCGTCACCTCAAGGCTCAATTACTGCAATGCACTCTACATGGGACTGCCCTTGAAGAGTGTTTGGAGACTACAGTTGGTCCAGAATGCAGCCATGCGAGCGATATCGGATGTACCTTGGTACACCCATGTTACATCTATCCTCCGCGAGCTGCACTGGCTCCCTATTGGTCTCCGGACGCGCTACAAAGTGCTGGTGATTACCTTTAAAGCCCTACATGGCATTGGACCTCGATATCTGAGAGACCGTCTCCTGCTACACACCTCCCAACGTCCGATTAGAACCCACAGGCTAGGCCTCCTCTGGGTGCCATCGACCAGACAATGCTGGCTGGTGACCACTCGGGGGAGAGCCTTTTCTGTAGCTGCTCCGGCTCTGTGGAACGAGTTACCAGTAGAGATCCGGACCCTCCCCACTCTCGTGGCCTTCCAAAAAGCCACCGAAACCTGGCTGTTCCGACAGGCCTGGGGTTGCTGATTTTAAATCAGGTCCAAACCCCCAGATAAGCCAAATGTATGTTGTGTTTTTCAAACTGTTTTTGTTCTTTTCCCCTATGTGTTATTTTATTTCATTTCGTATTTGTAAGCCCCCCTGAGTCCTTCGGGATTGCGCGGCATATAAACTCATTAAATTGCGAAATTGCCATCTCTGCAGAGCCGTCGCCCCGCTCAGATCCACCACACATGCACGCACATCTCCCGGCGGCCATTTGATTTTTGAGTCTCTGCTGCATATGCATAGGGGGGAACCAGAGAGTGTCCCACCAAGCTGTTTTTTGTGCCAGGAGGCTTCAGGCCAAGTTTGTGAGTTATGACTATTGCATATTTTGTTGTTGTGACTGATACTTTTGATCACAAGGATTTGACTGAGATGTAGGAAAATGGGAAGGAAAACATTGGTGTGATCACTTCCTTTGTTCATAAACTAGATGTTGGATGATATTCACTTACTTTCAGATTTTATCTCAGGAAGATAATATTATTTGCCCAGTTTTACTGTATCATACCTAAATAGCCTAAAGTGTTTAGCAATATCTCAAGTGTTAGGCTTACAACAATAGATATATACGTAATTAGTAATAGCCAGTATAGTGATTAAAGTATTGGACTTGGACTAGGAAGATATAAGTTAAAGGTTTCCAGGGGTTGTGTGAATAAAATAAGGCTACATTTTCATGGTGGTTTTTAGGGTGAGGGTTAGGTGGTTTACTAAAGCTGTTTTTCATCATTTGTTACCATACATTTGTTACCATATTTGACATAACGGATAATGTTTTATGCCTTCCTCTGTAAAGTAGTGACAAAGTCATCTTAAGAAAAAACATGCTACAAAAGTAACATAATTTTATTAAAACACCTACAAATGAATATTTGTCAGCCAAACCACAGCATTATTTTTTTCCAGGGGAAAAAAAAACAGTGTTGGCAAATTAGCAATTGTTTTTTACAGTCAGGTTTCAGACATGACTAATTTTAGACCAGTAATGTACTTTATGTGAATTATGTTTTAATTAGTTGATACATTTTATTTTTGTTAAAACAGGAATTGATTTATATATGGTTCCAGCTTTTTTTAAATCTTTCGCATCATCTTGTTTGTTGCCCATGCAGAATATGCTCATGTGGATAGTATGTGATAATTTTTGGATTGAAACATTGCCTTTCAACATTGTGTCAACGTTTCATCAGCTAGCTAGGCAAGAAAATGGCAAAAATAGTTTTTAAGAATAACAAGAGTCCTGATAAGTAAATTTATTGTAGAAACATTAATGAAACCATTATTTAAAAATGCTGTATGTCATATATAAGCTCTATTTATAATTAAATTAAGGCTCGGTTTTATTTATTAAACAGGGCTACTTCAATTAAAATAAGCTCTGAGCAGTGTATTTTCCAACTTTGCTTAATTCTTATACTACCTACATGACACAATAGAGTTAAAGTAAGAGGTCTCTCTCTTGTTTTAAAAATGAACTGAAGTGGAATCTGACTGTTTACTTGTGACTATGAGGACTTTTTTTTACCTCTTCTCCTTTCAAGATTTATCCTATTCCATTCCTGGTGACTCTTTCCTCTTTCCCAGGTTGCTAGCAAGTTTAGAAAGAATATATGATTCTTAGGAACAATATGCCATTATTTGTTCTGACACAGTTTCTTTGGGGCTGAAGAGTTTGCCATCCTTCTCTCTTGATCAGTGCTTGTCTGTCTGTGTCTGTCTCTTTGTCCCTCTTATTTCATTTCATTTCATTTTATTAAGTTTGTATGCCACCCTATTCCCGAGAGACTCAGGGCGGCTAACAATAAAAAGGGAGGGGATACAAAAACTAAAATAAAAAACAACAATTTAAAATTCTACAACAGCCGTAACCTCGAATGGGGCTGGATAGTTCAACAGCCCCAGGCCTGCCGGAACAGCCAGGTCTTAACAGCTTTGCGGAAGGCGACTAGCACCTTAAAGCGTGTCCGGAGACCAATGGGCAGCCAGTGCAGCTCGCAGAGGATAGGTGTAACGTGGGTATACCGAGGTGCACCCATAATTGCTCACGCGGCTGCGTTCTGGACAAGCTGAAGTCTTCGAACACTCTTCAAGGGCAGCCCCATGTAGAGCGCGTTACAGTAGTCCAGTGTTGAGGTGACGAGGGCGTGAGTGACTATCCAAAGTGCCTCCCGGTCCAGGTAGGGCAGCAATTGGTGCACCAGGCGAACCTGGGCAAAGGTCCCCCTGGTCACAGCCGACAAATGATGTTCTAAAGTCAGCTGTGGATCCAGGAGGACTCCCAAATTGCGAGCCCTCTCTGAGGGGCGTATAATTTCACCCCACCAGGCTGAGAGATGGAATAGCTGGACCATCTTTGGGAGGGAGCATCAATAGCCACTCGGTCTTGTCGGGATTGAGCGCAAGCTTGTTCGTTCCCATCCAGACCCTAACAGCCTCTAGGCACTGGCACATCACTTCTACCGCTTCACTGAGTTGGCACGGGGCGGACAGATACAACTGTGTATCGTCTATATATTGATGATATTTAATCCCGTGCTGGCGTATGATCTCACAGAGCGGCTTCATGTAGATATTGAATAGGAGGGGGGACAGGACCAAACCCTGCGGCACCCCATAATTGAGGCGCCTAAGGGTCAATCTCCGCCCTCCGACCAACACCGACTGTGACCTGTCCGAGAGGTAGGAGGAGAACCACCGAAGAACGGTGCCTCCCACTCCCATCTATTTGTATTTGTATTGTATTTGTATTAATTTGTCTTGTATGCCGCCCACTCCCGAAGGACTCCGGGCGGCTCACAATAGACAAGGGAAGGGGGAAGACTAGACAAAGACAACACTTTAAAAACAAAACCGCAACATTCAAATTTCCCCAACCGTCGCAGAAGGATACCATAGTCGATGGTATCAAAGGCTGCTGAGAGGTCAAGAAGCACAAGGATAGAGGAGTGACCACTATCCCTGGCTCTCCAGAGATCGTTGATCAGCGCGACCAAAGCAGTTTCCGTGCTGTAACCAGGCCTGAAACCGGACTGAAAGGGATCCAGATAATCGGTTTCATTCAAGGACCGTTGGAGTTGAAAGGCCACCACTTTCTCAACAACCTTCCCAACAAAGGGGAGGTTGGAGACTGGATCCAGCCATCTTGAGTAACTATCGTCCAGAGAAGGTTTCTTCAGGAGGGGTCTCACCACCGCATCCTTTAGGAGGTGTGGGAAGGACCCCTCCTGGAGAAAGGTGTTAACTATTGTCTGGATCCAGTCACGTGTCACCTCCCTGCTGGTTGAGACCAGCCAGGAGGGGCACGGGTCCAGTATACAGGTGGAGGCACCACCGCTCCCATGGCCTTGTCCACTTCCTCAGGAGCGACAAGTTGAAACTCGCTCCATAAAATTCGCTCAAGACCCTCCCCCGGTACCTTGGCTGGTACCGTGCAATTGGAGTCCAGATCTGTCTGAATCCGAGCGACTTTATCTGTTAGAAACTGAACAAATTCCTCAGCCCTACCTTGTAAAGGGTCGTCCGCATCCCTCCCTTTCAAGAGGGAGCGGGCTATTCTAAACAAGTCGGCTGGGCGCGATTCAGCGGATGCAATAAGAGCGGCAAAATGTGCAGATTTCGCCGCCTGTATTGCCACGAGATAGATCCTGATAAAGGCTCTCATCAGTGCTCGGTCTGACTCGGAGTTACTGGCCCTCTAGCGGCGTCTGTTTTGGTGCTTCATCTCCCAGAGTTCCTCAGTAACCAAAGAGCTCTCCTGGATCCACTATCTTGGAGAGGCCGTAAAGGCACAATCCGGTTTAGAGCCCCCGCCGCCGCTGTATTCCAAGCAGCGACTAAGGACGCTACTGGATTGTGGACGAGAGTGTTAGATATTTCTCCAAGCGCAGTCTGAAATCCCATAGGGTCTCCGAAAGTCAAGCCTCAGTAAGAAGTGATCAGACCATGACAAGGGCAAGATCTTAATGCCCCTCAAATCTAGATCACGTCTCCACTGCTCCGAG
Source organism: Thamnophis elegans (assembly GCF_009769535.1). Lineage (NCBI taxonomy): Eukaryota > Metazoa > Chordata > Lepidosauria > Squamata > Natricidae > Thamnophis > Thamnophis elegans. The sequence continues at coordinate 32,081,668 of NC_045548.1, read as the reverse complement.
AGGAATACGAGGTCGAGTGTGTGCCCCGCTGAGTGAGTCGGACCCTGGATTACTTGGGTCAAGTCCATGGCTGTCATGGAAGCCATGAACTCCTGCGCCCCATCAGAGTGTCCACCGAGCGAAGGCAGGTTGAAGTCCCCCAGGACTATAACCCTAGGGAACTCTACCGCCAACTCGGCTACTGACTCGAGGAGCGAGGGGAGGGCTGTTGTAATGCTGTTGGGAGGAAGGTACATTAGCAACAAGCCCACTTGACCCTCAAGGTCCAACTTCACCAATAAGGACTCATACCCGACAAGCTCCGGAGCAGGGATCCTACGAGGGCTAATGACCCTCAGATGATGATAGCCACTCCCCCACCCCTTCTCTGGGGTCGTGGCTGATGAAGCACCTGAAATCCTTCTGGGCACATTTCAGTGAGGGGGACTCCTCCCTCCGGGCCCAGCCAGGTTTCAGTAATACATGCCAGGTCTAATCTAATATTAGGTCCCGGATGAGGGGAGCCTTGTGAACCACAGACCTGGCATTTAGCAACAACAGCCTGTGCCCTCACCACTCTCGCCATCTGACCTTGGAGTGGAACTAACAGGGCCGGAAGGAGGGATCGCTGCGACGTAGCGAACCCTCCTTCCCCGGTAATGGCTAGCCCTGAAGTTCCCGCCGTACCTGCCCCTCCCCATTGTGACTGTAATGTTCTGGCCCACTCCCGCAACCGTAGACCCCGTTTCCCCCCCCAGGTCCTAGGTCATGTAGAGCTTTAAAGGTAATAACCAGCACCTTGAAGCGAGGTCGGAGACCAATAGGGAGTCAGTGCAGCTTGTGGAGGATGGGTGTAACGTCGGTGTACCTAGGTACACCCAGTATCGCTCGCGCGGCTGCATTCTGTACCAATTGTAGTATCCGAACACTCTTCAGGGGCAGCCCCATATAGAGCGTGTTACAGTAGTCGAGCCTTGAGGTGACGAGGGCATGAGTGATCATTTGGAGTGCCTCCCGGTCCAGGTAGGGCTGCAACTGGTGCACCAGGCGAACCTGGGCAAAAGCTCCCCTGGTCACAGCTGACAAATGATGTTTTAATGTCAGCTGCGGGTCCAGGAGAACACCCATGTTGTGGGCCCTCTCTGAGGGTTGTAAGATTTCACACCCCAGGTTTAAAGGTGGAATATCTGGACTATTTCTGGGAGGCAGCATCCAAAGCCACTCAGTCTTGTCAGGGTGCCTCCCACTCCCACCTCTTCCAGCCGCCGCAGTAGGATACCATGGTCGATGGTATCGAAAGCCGCTGAGAGGTCAAGAAACACCAGGATAGAGGAATGCCCTCTATCCCTGGCTCGCCAGAGATCATTGGTCAGTGCAACCAAAGCAGTTTCGGTGCAGTAACCAGGCCTGAAACCAGGCTGAAAGGGATCTAGATAATCCGCTTCATCCAAGGTCTGCTGGAGTTGGGAGGCCACCACCTTCTCAACAACCTTCCCCAAGAATGAGAGGTTGGAGACTGAACGGTAGTTTTTAAGGACAGCTGGGTCCAGAGCAGGCTTCTTAAGGAGGGGTCTCACCACCGCTTCCTTCAAAGGTTGCAGGAAAGACCCCACCCGAAGCGAGGTGTTTACAATCCTCTGGATCCAGCCTCATGTCACCTCTCTGCTGGTCGAAACCAACCAGGAGGGACAAGGGTCCAGTAGACAGGTGGCGGCACTCATCGCTCCAATGGCCTTGTCCACTTCCTAAGGAGTGGCAAGCTGGAACTCACTCCACAAAATTTGATCAAGGCTCTCCCTCGGCATCTCCATGGCACTGTCCAAATGGAGTCCAGGTCTGTCCGAATCTGAGTGACTTTGTCCGACAGAAACTGAACAAATTCCTCAGCTCTTCCCTGTAAGGGTTCACTCGCATTCCTCCCTTTCAGGAGGGAGCGAGTTATCCTAAACAGGACGGCCAGGCGAGATTCTGCAGACGCAATAAGGGCGGAAAAATGGGCACATTTTGTCGCCCGTATTGCCACTAAATAAGATCCAATAAAGCTTCTTAGTAGTGGTCGGTCAGATTCGGAGTTACTAGCCCTCCAGCATCGTTCTAGGCGTCTCTTCTGGCGTTTCATCTCCCGGAGTTCCTCGGTAAACTAAGGCGCCCTCCTGGATCCACTGCCGTGGAGAGGCCGCATAGGCGCAATCCGATCTAATGCCCTAGCCGCTGCAGTATTCCAGGCAGCGACCAAGGTTTCAGTCGAATTGTGGGCAAGGGAGTCAGGTATCTCCCCAAGTTCCGTCTGAAATCCCAATGGGTCCATCTGGCGCCTGATGCAGAACCATTTAATCGGCTCCACCTCCCTGCAGTGGGGGAGTAGCTTCCGGAAATCAAGTCTCAACAGGAAGTGATCTGTCCATGACAAGGGCGAGATCTCAATCCCCTTTAATTCCAGATCATGTCTCCACTGCTCTGAGAGAAACACAAGGTCGAGCGTGTGTCCTACCACATGAGTCGAATCCTGAATTACCTGTGTCAAGTCCATGGTTGCCATGGAAGCCATGAACTCCTGGGCCCCATCAGAGCATTCGCCAAGAGATGGCAGGTTGAAATCCCCCAGTACTCCCCAGTCTGGGGAACTCAACCGCCAGTCTGGCTACTGACTCTAGGAGCGCAGGCAGGGCTGTTGTGACGCAGCTGGGAGGTAGGTAGGTCAACAGCAAGCCCACTTGACCCCCTAGGTCCAACCTCACAAGGAGGGACTCACACCCGACATTCTCTGGAGCAGGGATCCTGCGAGGAGCTAATGATTCCCGGATTATAACTGCGACTCCTCCACCCCTTCTCTGGTGCTGTGGCTGGTGGAGCACCTGAAACCCTTCTGGGCACATTTCTGAGAGGGGGACTCCTCCCTCGTGGCCCAGCCAGGTTTCAGTAATACATGCCAGGTCTGCCCCCTTGTCTAATAGTAAGTCCTGGACAAGGGGAGCTTTATGAACCACAGACCTGGCATTTAGCAGCAGCAGCAGCCTGAGACCAGGGCCCTGATATCCCATGTCACCTGGTTCCCGAGTTGAGCTATCAGGGCCGGAACGAGGGATCGATGTGAGGTAGCGAACCCTCCTTCCCCGGTAATGGCTAGCCCTGAAGCTCCCGTCGTACCTGCCCCTCCCAGTCGTGACTGTAATGCTCCGGCCCGCCCCCATGCCCGTAGACCCCACTCTATCTCTGAAGGCCCCCGCTCTACTCGGCAGGCCATTCAAATCAGACACTCTGGGATGAGAGGCGGATCCGGGCCCCCATCCGGGCCCCCATCCACTTCTGCTTCTGCACTCAGTGGAGGGGGCTCCAGGCTGCGCTCTCAATCCCTCATACGTACCAACCAAGCATTCTCCACAAACATACCCCACTATAGTTTAAAAAGATACAGCAATACAATAAAAATAATTACACTAATTTAAAAGAAGGTGGGATCACTCACTCACAGGCATACACATACACTCCACATACAAAAAGCAGAAAGGGGGGTTACGCAAATATGAAATGGGTCTTGAAGTTGTGCAAGTAAGATCGTTGGTTTGTGGGGCGGGGACACAAAGGTCGAGTCAATGGCAGGGGGGATGCAGAGGGAGTAGTTCGTCTTCTCTTCTTTCCCAGACAGTGTGGTAAAGGGAGGCAGAGGTCTGGGTGGTTGAGATGGTGTCTGTAGAGTAGTGGTAAGTGGTAGTGGTCGAAAACAGGATCGTAAATCTGGGAATCCAGGAGTCCAAAGTCCATAAGCAATCCAGAGTCCATAAGCAGGGAGAGCCAGGTGGTAAAAGTAATAAGGCGGAGAGCCACAAAAAGGGCGAAGGAGAGGCCACAGCGTGGAGAAGTCTGATCGAATGGAGTGGGGGGGCCCCCGAAGGGGTCGTAACGATGGTAAACAAAATCAGCTGTCCACCTCCGTCCAGCACCACACAAACAGCCACCCCACCCCGTGGAGACAGACGATTTGCCGATACGGCTCCAAGGGCTCTCCCAATCAGAAAGAACAGAGGCAAAGGCCACCCGGACTGCCGCAAGCCAAAATACGATGAAAAAAAGGGAGAGGGGGCCTGGGAGTGCTGTGGCGGCGGCAGCAAGGCCAGCCGCCTGATCCCACTCGGCACCATCTGGACCGGCCACCTCCTCGTTGGCAAGATAGTGTTAGTGCGGTCCCAGAGGTTCTCCCGAGTTTCTCCCAAGTTTCCAACTCCAGAAATAAGGCCAAAGGCGCCGGCGTTATTAGAAGCCGCCGGGTGCCACCATCTTCGCCGTCAAAACAAGAGAAGCCACCAAAGCAACCGCACAGGCTGGAGACCAGCCAAAGAAAGCAACCCCCCAGTTGATTGTCTGGCTAAGTTCCCCGGGTCATACTCTACCGTTTGGACCCTTTCTTGCGGGGCTCGCCGATAGAGACCATGATGTTTTCTGGCATTCTTTTCACCTATCCCGCCGGAGCAAGGAGGCTCCCGGCCATTCACAAACTCGCACATGCGCATTTTATATTTTCCATGTCAAAATACGCAGATTATGGTCCACCCATTGAAATCCCGATATATGTGTTATCATGCATTCCATTAAGCTTCTAGTAAAATTAACATATCAGAACAAATAGATCTTGCATATAAATTAAGCTGTTTAGATTCTGTATTAAAATGTAACATACGGTCCCTAGCTAACAAACTAATTTTAAATAGAAAAAGCAGGACAAAATTATTGATTTCATGTTATCTGCATGCTTTATCTTCAAGAGCATCCTCATGCCATCAAGTTGAGGTTGTTGAACCCTTAAGCACTGTCATTTTCTAGCTTCTGTTTTGGTCACTTATATTCAGCAATGTACTTGCTAATTAACTGAATTTCCTCTTCCTTGCAAACTCAATTGCCCTCTGTCTCATCTACCATTTAAATGAATATAGCTTTGATTTTAGTAAATAGATATGCAAGACTTGGATTCTAACTGCCATGCAGATGGTATTCGTTTGTTGAAATGATGGTGAAATAGATCAGTTGTATTAACTGCCAGTATTTAATTTTTGACTCTCAGTGGCTGATAACAGGCTGTTGCTTCATGCTTCACAGTTTTCTTCAAAACAGCAGTTCTATGTATTTGTTTTACTGGCTTAGTTTATTCTCTCTGTGTGTTTTGCATTCATATAAAATATTAGAATTTGGACACATCACGTATTTGATAAGAAAAAATAAAATAAGTCATTTTGAAATTAACAAAAATAAAAGATACAACTTTTCAGCCTAATGTTTAAAATGCAATTTTTAGACAATTGAATATGAAGTAGTCATAATTTCTTTCTGCATGAAGAAAAAAAATCATTAAAAATCATTAATAGTTACTTCAGCAAGACAGGAAAATTCTTTTATAGGAATAATAAATAAAAGCTATAAAATATTGCAGTCTTATAAATACTGTTATAGTAAAAAAAATCTCAATTTTGGATGTAATTACACAAGCATTGTACATT